>NC_092422.1:33953124-34253124 GCF_036169615.1 Heliangelus exortis
TCTGATCAGCTCACTATGGACTATTGTGTTTTAAATATTAAAAAGACGTTATTTTAGGGGGAGAAATAATCACTGGAAAAATAGAAATATGTCCCTGAGTCAGCTAATGCATCTCAGTGCTAGCATCAATTAAATTTTACTCACTGATAAAATGACACATGGGGAGAAAAAAGTGGAACATAAACTTAGTGGAGGGTATGAACATTGTGGAAAAAGAATTAAATTTCTTGAATACAAAACAATAACTTAAAGAGCTCAGATACCCATGAGAAGGACAACGGGAAGTGGGAAGGGGATGCATTCTAAGATAATGAATATGTATAGCTGCAAAGTGCAAACCCTTCAATAGCCATGTATGTTTTACGTTTGATACAAAAGATGAGTGGAAATAGAGAGAGAAGCACAGAGGTCTTCATCAAGTTCTTTGGACTTTAAATCTCCTCTTGATTCCAATGGAGTTTCAAGACCTTGTAGTAGCTGGGCAACTATCCCCAGTGGGTCTTTGATGTCCTTTTGAGAAAACAGAAAAAGTAATATTTTCAGATTAAGTATGTGTCCTCCATTAACTTTGATGGTTCATGCACAAGGAGTGGGTCATTCTTGCCTTATTTGAGGAACCCGTTACACATAACTCGACTGGCTTGTAGCGTAGTATCTAAACTCACTGGTTGGCATAGGGTTCTGTGAGCATGAAAACATCTCCAACAATATTTCAATATTCTGTACAATTGTGAATGATTTCTCATCGTCAGTGGAGGTGTTAATTGCCAATAGAAAATGGAGCTGGTCTTCAGGTCTTGCACTTTGAAGCAAAAGCAGCTACCAAAATGCATGAAGAAAGGAAGTTTCCTAGATGAGAGTCTCTCTTTACATCAGCAGAACTCTTTTCTACTAGTATGTAGAAACAGTGTGTAGGTATATACAAATATTTATACATTTGTAGTGTAAAGCCAGATACATATTCTCTGACTGATCTTTTTATCCTTTGTGTCTCTCCTACTAAGATCTTGGATTTCATGAATCATACATGTTCTCTTTTCTTTTCAGAAAAACCAGGCATGTATTCTTCTCTCACTTAGAAACCTAGAAACCTCACTGCAGCCAACAATCTGTTCAAGACCAATTGGGATAGAAAAGTCACATTTTTTTTAATACGTTAGACAATGCAGCAGAACATGTCCTGGTACTGGGAGATTATAATCTATACCATCATTTTTTTAATAAGACCTTGGCACATTTCTAGGCTGGGGTACTGCTGGCATTCTCACAAACAATTCCTGGGCATGGATTGAGGGCTGATGTATTCCAAGGATCATTACCAGTAGACAGACTTCATGAACTTCCTGTTCTGGAGGTTAAGACTAGCATTGGAAGATGCCATTTCCTACCAGATGATCTCAGTGTCCAGGAAAGATCCCAGGCATTTAGAAAGTGTATACATGCAATCAATACATCCTGCAACTGATACATGTGCAGTACTCCTTATTGTTTTTATTTACATTAATTTTAACTGGTGGGATAGTTACATAACTACCCCAAAGCAACTTGGGATACAATCAGAATACTGAAATGCTTTCAAAAATTATTAGATGTCTATGAATTTGAAATGGTGCCATCTACTAACTGGGTTAATTGTTACAGTATCAAGAAGAAAACTTGAATTCATAGAGTTTCCCAAAATACCCACCCTCTGCAGGTCTTTATATCTTGTATCAATGTAATACCATATTCCTTGCACCATTTACCTGAATAAGACTTGCATAAATCTCTGTAATATCACTGAAGGTCATCGTCAAGTACCAGAGATTCTCGCATTTTTTAGATTTGTCAGTAGAGATACCTAGGGAATTTTAAACATCCAAACCCTTCACAACAATTATCCTTATTAAATAAAATCCTTATCAGCTGTATCTTTACTACAAAAGAAATTACAAGCACCAAGATATATCCGTAGCATAAATCCATAGCAGTACCTGATTTCTGCAAGAGAATATTAATCAAAACAGTTTAAACTTTATCAGCTGCACTAGCAAAAAGGCATTTGCCACTGCTTATTACACAAAGCTCAGTGGAGTAAAGGAGAGAAAATCTTAAGCCTCCAAATGTTTGCCTGATGTATTTTTTCTTCAGCTTCACAATACTTGTGCAGTACCTTAGATTTCAAATCAAGGAACATACATCATATATTGTTAAAGGGGGTTCACAAAATAAAATTAACATCTGCCTTACTTCTATGAGTACATGGATTACTGTAAAATAGGAATCAGTGAAATTATGAAACAAGCTCATTTTTAGGTAGATTATAGATCTGCTGGCATTTATTAAAACAAGGCATTTTTACCGTGAAAATGTGAGTACTTTTTGTGAGACCAGTGACCAATATTTAATTGGAATTATGCAAAGTGCCATGTAGTGGATCAATTTTAAAGCAGAAACCAAAAAGAAAAATGCATGCATATATAGGAAAAAGATTTGAAACTTTCAGTCAAAGAAAAAAAATTAAGTAAAAAAATTTGAGCTGATTTCTATTTTACATTATTTTTGCCAGAATACAGATCTTCAAAAATGTAGCATTTGTAACACACACACCAATGCAAAATTTGTAAATCTAGCTCTTTGAGAAGTTTTAAAGGTGCATTATATCAATAATCTTTCCAAAATAAGAAATAAGACTTCCAACTCAAACCACAGTGAAGAAAGCTTTATGTCAGACTGTTGTCTGACCTATTATAGATGCATATTTTACTCACATGACATGCATGTAATATGGCTAAAGGCAAGCTATACAGTGACCTTTTCTGTATCACAGAATACTTAACAAAAACCTTGACACTACTGGATGCTGCTGCAATGAAATCCATATTCTGTGCAGCATCTGGAGAGGCAAAAGAGTGTATAAATAGGTCTCAGTAGTATGCATAACACACTCCTTCCTAATCTCTTATAGTTCTGTCCCATGTTTTGACCATGCATTTTCTTCTTTTACATAGTTTTTGCATTTTATATTTAAATATAATCAACAAAAAAGCCATGTATGCAGTGGCTATGCCATTTTCAGAGAAATGTAGCTGATGTATACAGAAACATACAAGCAGACCAAAGAATATAATAACTCATAAATTTGAGTTTCCACCAAGCGTAAATCGTAAGAAACAGTAAGAAAAAAAATCCTATTGCTTTTCCTAAAATCTTCTGAAACTTCCCAAGATAAATATAGATCCTCAATAAGGCAGGCAAAGCCCTTTTGTAACACATTTCCACTCACAAATATTTTCTGTGCCTTTAGGGTTGACATGCTGTGTAAAGCAGCCTGGAGACAGGATCAGTGGTGGAGCCCTGGCTAATCTTTTGTGATGTCACCTGTTCCACCGCCAGCTTGAAAGAGAGTCCTTCAAAATTTCAGTCACAAATGGCCTTAACCCATTAACATGGGAGAGTTGAAGATAAAATTCAGCCACAATTCTTTAAATAATAAGTAAAATCTTGGCTATCCAGAGGAAGAATGGGTAGCTGTGAAATCAGTGGGCTAGAGGCAAACCAGAAATATGAAATGGTAGTGAGCTATAGGTGATTCCAAAATAAGATGCACTGCCAAAGGTGTTGGTCTCAGTTATCTTCCAAGTTTTGGATATGGGCAAATCATATCTCAGGCCTCAGGCCCAAACCAATGAGTGCCTGACAGGTCAAAATAGGATTCCTACAGTGAAGAGAAGAGGGAGGGTAAGGAAAACACAGCCAGAAAAAGATCTCACTCACTCAAGAAAGGGTCTTGCTAAGTGATATAAGTAAAAATGTCTCCTCAGTGTACTCAATGGAGCTATGCTTTCAGAGTTTCTCATTATGGCAAAGAACAGCAGAGAAAATCCTCACATTTTCTGAAGGAGCGGACAAAAAAGTCATGGTAACAATGTGCCCATGTTAACGTAGGGACAAAAAAAATCAGTACTCAATTAACAAAAGTAAAACCTTGCAATGTGTGACTTCTCCTGAGACTGTGCTAACCTTGGTTTGGCAAGTCACTGCAAAAGTATTCATTATATCTCCAGTCTTAACAACTATTCTGTCTTGTTTTACAAAGGTTAATAATGCTTTCTGCACAGCAGTGCTTTCTGATAGCACAGATTTAACATAGATTACAATCCAGGAAAAAAAGTTTCTTTAGGACCTTACTTAGACCTTCTCTCTTTTAACCACAAAAGAGTTCCAGTCTCCATGATGTGTAATAAAGAGAATTCTGTAAAAAAGAAACAAAAGAAGAGGCAGTGAGCTGTGGCACATGGCGAGTAATGAGCTGCCAGGGCAGTAACAAGAAGGGTGACGAAAGCTTTTTTCTGTCAAAAACCCAACATCTCTGAAACTGTACCTTCAACTACATATTCAGGCTCTATAAGACCAAACAAGAGAGACAAACACCTCCCACTGACCATCACCCCAACTACCTAATTTTCATTGAATTATTGGGTTTTAAGCATTCAAATTTCACACTCCCCCCCACCCTCCACCTCCCCTCCTACATTCAGGAAGAAAGAAAAGAGAAAAATATGTTAAATATATATACATTACATACATATATATATCTGCAAACCCACAATCATTTGACTAAGTGCTAAGCAATCACAATAAACAGTGGTTGGCCACAGCATGCTAGGTTGATTTAAAGAAAATTTAAGTCATATAACTGAAATGTAGGAGACTGAATGACGTAAGCAGCAAATACATTTTCCTCCTGAAGAGTGGAACTTCCATACAGTACAAAATGCTGGGATTCTGAAATACAGCCATAAACCGAAATCAAAGCAAGGCATTGAAATATCTTGGGAATTAATGAATATTTAATTTCAACCCTAACAGCATTTTTCTTTCAGAAAAGTGAAACTTTCACATTTTGCAAAGAGAAAAGCTGACACTGTTCTGTACCCATCACCTGACCCTCAAAGTAATTCCCCACCAGCTCTGCTGTATTTCCAACAATGCTACTCTATGTTTTAGTACCAGCCTACTTCTTCTCACTTTCCTTGGTACTGTTCTCAGTATTTCTGCTTCCAAGGCTGCAGTGCAAAACATTCACTGGTACCAGAGAACACCAACACAGAAGCAGTGTTTAATTGTTTGAATCTTTTCCCCATTCATTATTCATAATATGCTCAAGGAGGAACTTATGTTACACAACTGAAAAAAAATCCCTGAAATTGACATAAATTTGATTTTTAAGAACTAATTCTTTATCTATTTGAAATACAATTTTTTAATTCAATGGAACAGAAACATTTTGACATATTAATGAAATTCTTTCAAAAATAAGAAAGGGTTACAATGAATTTTTTTCAATCAAGCAACTCTTCTAACAACTGAATTCTTTCTTGAACAAAGACCACTGCAGGCAACTACAGGTAATGGAAATTCAAAACATTTACACTGGAGGAAACTGAGAAATTCAGAAACAGATTTCTTGTTTTGAAAGTCTAATTACAAACATCAGCATCTTGCACAGGTGAAACAGTACGATACACAATCAAGGAAAAATGATATATTTATCTTCAAAACTTTGGTAGTGATCTGAAATGGAACAACTGGCTACTTCATTTAGAATCATAGAATCATAGAAGTAGCTGGGTTGGAAGGGACCTCAGAGATCATCAAGTCCAACCCTTGACCCACCGGTGTGGTTGCTAGACCATGGCACTGAGTGCCACATCCAGTCTCTTTTTAAATGTCTCTAGGGATGGAGAATCCATCACCTCACCGGGCAGTCCATTCCATTGCCATTTCTCTATGGTATCACCAAAACTACTCCTGGGGTTTGGGAACTGGACCAGAGAGTCCATAAATCTCAAGAAAGTCCCCTGAAATGATCCTGAAAATAAAAGCATGAAGAGGTGTTTGTCAAGCTGCAGCTGTCCAAGTTCTTCAGCTTCCATACTACAGGATACAACACACAGCAACACTACCCAGCAGCCAGAGATCATTGATGTTCTAAGGCCTCCAGCAGCCCCAAAGTTAAGTTTCTGAAGGAAATATGACTACTTTTGGTGGTGGATTTTTATATAAAAATGAAAGAGTTATAGTAAACATTCCAGTTATGGTGGACTGGACAGTTCTGATAAGAAATCCATGTAAATTAAGGACTGATGACTATATTACCAAACACTGGCAATTAACATCTACAAGGCAAGAACCCGGTGTGACTTGGCTAACTTGGAGCTACAGGAACATGAGAAGGCAGCACAGCTGAAGATTTTTGTCAGACTCCGTGTACTAGCCACAGATTAATAATTTAATTTCCTTCTGGCTCTTTGTGTCCAAGGAACTGATGAGCTTTTGACAGTATTCCTTTACCAGAATGGCAAAAGTCCAAGCCCTAGGAGAAGCAGGGGTCAGGAACTCCTTAAATTCTAACTCATTAGACTAGTTTCTTTTCCATAATGTATTTTTCCAGCAGGAAGAGATAAAGTTACTATAATCTTATGCTATTAAGTCAGTTACACAATTAAAAAGTAATTATGAACAAGTATTGTTGGATTTGATGAAAATACCCTGTATCATTTGTCATGCATAATACTCCATACCCTTGATACATATGGAGTTTTGAAAGGTGAACTGAAAATGCAATCATTTATGTAATTAAATGTAGACAGGAACACAAAAACAGTGTGGAGGTGTCTATGGCTTGTGATAGGCAGTTTTTATGTCAGCAGACAGAATATATTTAAATCATGTTTAATTAGAAACTTTTGGAAGTTCTCAATTGCTTTTCATAGACATTAGCTTATCGTATTCCACTAAATAGTATTTATGAATGCAATTTAAAAAAGATACAGTATCAAATATAATTTAAACATTCCCTGTAAAACTACACTCCTTTAATTAAGAGTGTTTAAAACTAAGGTGGTTGTTCTTCAATATCTATGCATAAAAGCCTTAAGGTTTTGAAAATTCTGCAATGCCCAGGCTCCCTACCTGCTCTGAATAGGCTGAAGAGATTGATGGCTCAATCTGGGGATTCTGGAGTGAAGAATCAGGGATACTGATTAAGAGGAAAGCACAAAACTATACGTGAAGCCATTATTTTAGGGGAGCAGAACAGACAGGGAGAGTGAGGTCAAGAAAGTAAATGGGAAAATCACCTACTTGGGAGTGAAAGTAGATGTGTCCATGAAAGGGAATTTTTAAAAAAGCGGGTAGTCAAAATTCTGCCTTGGAGCTCATGTTCTCTTTTGGCTTGCAGAGCTCTCCAGCTTTACATGAGGGAGCTCACACTAGGGAGGCTGCTAATCTGAGAAGCTTGGCCCTTTGCATTTCTAGACTCTTGGCTTCAGACTCCCATGTCCTGCCTGAGGGTGGGGTTTCTGCGGTCTTCAAAGTTTCCAGCTGTGATGTGGATAGATTGCAGGGTCCTGTCAAGCAGCATAATGCTTTTCCTGTGTGATCTGCAGCACGTTTCCATTCTGCAATGAGACCATTGTTCTAGCAGAACTCATTTTAAGCAATATATCCCACAGAAAATTCTGCAGGATATTTAGCTTTGTCAAGGACAGCTCTGTACCTAAAATAGGAAATGGAATGAAGCAGACTGATGAGATACATCAGTTCCATCAACTCGTCCTTTTTCACTGAGTCTTGGAGGTCTCACTGGTCCCAGACTCTCCTCTCTTGCCACCCCAGCCTAGTCAGGAAAGCCAGTTCATAAAACTAATTTCATCATACAGTCAGTATCTACTGCACAAAGAGCCACAGGCTCTACAACTTCATGCCAACCATTAGCAAATGGTCTGGTTTTAATACTTAAATTAAATAATGACTTATTCATTTATGTGAATTTTATTACATTATATTTGAGATATAAGTCCTAAATTTACTTAAGTAATGTTTTATTAATTTTAAAAAATTACTTGAAAGAGTAACAAATTCCTCTTTCAATTTAAATAATTTAATTCCTTAACTGAGTAATTGTTTTAGTTAACATTTCAAAAAGTCTACAAAACTCACTATTAGGTCATGCTGGGAAACAGCTTTTACCTTTTTTAAAAAAATAACCTTTGTTCAGAAATATTTAAATTTCAATATTAAAGTCACTCTGCTGTCATGATCTGAAAACAGGGAATAATTATGTATATTAAGTATATATTAACCCATAAACCTCAAATTTTAATCATTATTAAAATATAAAATTTTATTTAATTTATATGCTATCCTAATAATTTAATTGTAGTTCATTTTATTACTGATAGTGAAAGCTACAACATGAAGAATTCAAGTGATATCTTTAACCTGGAAAAGCAGAAAGTAGAGCTCTTAACTCATAAATAAAAGTTGTCTACAGGCAAAGACAAAGAAAAAATAATCTTCTTTTCTTGAGAAAGTTTGTTGCCTTGAATGTGGTTTGAAGAACCTGTTTGCCCCAGCCCTCAGGCAGCAGCCTTCCCTCTGTGCATAGCCACACTCCCATCTCAAACAAAGGACCTGCAAAAGGCACAGCAAAGGACAAGATGGATGGTCAAAGCTACCCTCTTGAAGAACATTTTCTTTATGGATTGTTCTCTATGTGAAGAGTTGAGTTAAATACCTTTTTTTCAGGCTGGGATAGAAATGATTTGAGAGGGATATAAATGCTAATGGGGGATAAAAGAGGAGGTAAATACCTGGCAAAAAAAATAAGGGGTAGCAAAGAAAATAGCAGAGAAGAGGTTCAAAACAAACAAATGTAAAAAGGTGGCTGCTTCACTTTTGTTGTGGAATCTCATTCCAGAGGACACTATCAACAATTATAGTTGGTATCAGAAAGTAACTGGGCAAATTCCTTGTAGGAAAATTTCAGATTATATATTCAACAGTGGTATTCAATACCAGGTGCAGGTGCCTGGGTGCTGGCACTGTGGGCTGCAGGGTCACCTCTGTGAGGAGAAGCTGGGGCTGCCCTGGGCTGGACACAGTCAGTTCCAGCTGGACCCAACTGACCCACAATGGGGCATGGCTGAGACCCTCAACCCAAACGGTGTGTCCTCAGAGGAAATGAATTTAAGAAAAGGTTAAAAATGCTATACAGCAGCTGTGAGAGAAAGGATGGAGAACACATCAGATTTGCAAATTTTTTTGTCTTATTTTTCTCTCTCTCCTGCTGAGGAGAGGGAGTGAGAAAGCAGCTGGGTGGGTGTCTGGCTGCTGGCCAAGGCTGAGCCGCCAAACTGACTCAGGAATTCCCCGAATCACCAAACACTGGAATAGAATTACAGCATTATTTTAACCTTCTGAAGGCATCTGCTGTGGCTCACTCTCAGGCCATTGGTCTGATGCATACAGCCATCCCTCTGGAATATGGAAACAACTGCAGCTCCTGTTAGTGGTGCTCTTCATGGTAATGTGGACATGTAGACCTTGTGTCAGCTGCTAGTGGGTGGAATAAGAGGTGGAATCTAGGTTTACCTCAGAAGAGGAAAAATAAGATCTTACAAGTGGTTTAACTTTACAGTGCCTTGTATTAACGCATACACAGTCAATTTTTAGAGAAAAGTATTACGAAAAAATACTGAGCCAACACATTTTACTTTGGCAAAATCATCTAGATCTCTCCCCATGTACGTCTTTCAAAGTTCAACAGTGCTTTTAGTCCAAGCCAGTATGTATGGCTGAAGATATGAACAAGAGCCCAAATGCTGCTTTCACTCAGAATTGTAACCTCAATATCTGAACTGAGATTAGAAACAAACTTACTCACGCCCTGCTATTTCACCAGTATCTTCCAGCAATTCCTCCCATGTTTTCAGAAGGCCCATATAACTTCCCATTATGTAGTGCAAAGAAATCAACAAGAACAAAGACTCAGAAGTTATACCACTGAAAGGCATACTGATACAGATGAATTGAAGAGACAGGACATGCAAATGATAACACAGGGATGCAGAAGTAGCTTGCACATCTTTGCTAGCCAGGTTTGACTTATGTGGAAGTTTCTACAGGGAGTCAATACAATGTAAGAATTACAGCTACATTTGCTTCAAATAACACAGCAAAAACTTTGGTCTACTGACTAGATGTAATTTTCTGCCAAATCCAAAAAGCCAAAAGCTAAAGGTTATCAGTCTCATCCTGAAGTTTTTGACAAATTTAACCAGGTAGAGCTCAAGTTCTTTGCTTAAGAAGTACCATGGGCACTGGCATAGTAAAAATGGACGAGAAGAGTGGGTTAAGTAAAGCCAAAGAAAGTGAGGTTTGCCTTGTAAAGATAGTTTAAGATGGCAATGTCATGCATACTTTTGAGCCTGTTATTTGAACTTGCAGGTGTGTGTCACCCTAAATGCAAGTGTAGTGTGCAAGTAAGAACTAGGAAGGGCTAACTCACCAAGAGAAGAATTCACCTGTCATTTTAGAAGCTCTGTTAAGGCAAAATCTGTTATTTGATTTCAAGGAAAAAAATGTCCCAATAGAATATAAAATATGGAAACTAGATGGGTTTCTATCTTGCACACAATACAGCACCTGGCTGAAAGAAAACCTTTCCGTTCTGCTATGTGGTAGGAAGTCAAAGGACTAATGCTAATACAATAAAAAGAGATACTCATGAAAAATACGTGCATTATCACTCTGCCCATTGCCCTCAATAAAATCCTAAAACAGTAGTCAGGAAGGCACCAGCTTGAAAAGAATGAATGACATATGTACTGTGTTTCTGGCAGATAGCACAGTGTCCAGATAGTGAGACAATGACAAATTCCATCACATGCTGCTGAGAAAGAATTATACATATTGACACCAACGAGGACTAGAGGTCCAGCATTTTCTAGCAACCTGCAGTCCTGGTGTATATCAGTTTTAATTGTGGATGCCATTTGCCAGAAGTTTAAAACCAAATGATATGAACAAATTATGTGGTATCATCTAACCTTCGTCTCATAGCTCACCATGATTCCAAAATCTAACATGTTGCATTCTAATTCAATTATAGCCAACTAATCTCCAATTACCTGTCAACTTTTTCTAGTTTAGTTTGGTGAAGTATATAAAGTTTAAAGAGCACTAGGAAAAAAACCCAAAAGGAGCACTAAAAAGAAGTGTGTTTTTATGGTAAAGTCATTCCTGTGAACACCTGTGAACTGTTGAGTTTAATTGGGCTACATCTGCTCCTGGTTTTGTGAGTTCTGACTGATTATCTGTCCTTATATGGTATTGAATTGTTTTCTTCCTTTCCATATGTCTTTTTTGGGTGCAATTTATACAGAATGGCACATCTGAGAAATGCGCAACCTAAAAATCTGCAAGCTGTATGAAAAGTGGTAGTTCTTAAAAGCAGACATTCAAAAGGCAGATACATTCATAGACTTAGTTGCTAAGGTTTCAATGAGAGCAATTCTGGTAAGGATGTGGCCTTATACTGACTTCCCAGAGTCCAGTATAGTCATGGACACCCAATAGCAAAAACATCAAGAAGAAATGAGAGATTACAGGTGAAACATTTCTGCACCACAATGTGAAAACAAGGCTCTAATTGCCTTCTTCAGGGGAATTTGCTGCAGCATCACAGGAGACTGTACATGGCCACATCACGTCCTGAAATGCACTTTATGTCTGCTCGTTTTATGCAACCTGAGTTATACTGATTCATTGTGGAAAAAATCTTACTGACTTCCTGGATCAGACTCTTAGTGCATCTTTATGAGCCAGAGCAGCAGTAAATCACTATTATCTCAGTGGGTTTGGAAGCAGAGAAAAAGAGAAGAGAGAATATCTCAAGGTTGAACATAAGCAAAATTTCAGTAAAGATCAAGATTTCAGTCCAAACCCCCTATTAAGCTACTGAAAGTCCTATAATGTTCTTCTGTTTGCTTCTGCTTATCTCAGAAATACACCTTTCTGGGATTTCCTTCTTTTGACCCATTACAAATGCTTTTCAATGAGGGGAAAGAAACCTGCAGTGCACCTAAGGAAGAAAAACTTTTCTTTCACTTCAAAATAAAATTTAATTTTGATTAATTTTTTTAAAATTGAAAATAATATTAAGAGCATGCCATGTTTTTTTCTTCTAGTGTCATTAAAAATAATGTTCAAATATGGCAAAAAACATCATGTTATGGTCAAGAAAACAGTAAACTGAAATGATATTAAAACCAAATTTCAAGCATGCAAAAATATTGATGTTCAGAACCATTATATTCCTTCAGATCCTTTCTGCTTTTATATTCTCTTTACCAAATTCAATCACGTTTTTTGAAATTGATTAATTTACTTTATTTTATTTTACTTCACTTCACTTTTTTCTAGTTGCCCCAAACCTCAGAAGTGAGCTAGCTTGCTGGAATTCAGAACACTTGTAGGAAAAACTAATTGTTTGAAACCTTATGGAACCTGTAGTCACTTGGTATCAGTAATGCAATGTCTCATTCTGCTTTCATCTATAGACATATATGTCCAATAAGATGTTTATATCTCATTGTTTAATTGCAGTGTTTACATTAACATAATTAGTCATAACAATAGATTTTCCACAACACAGAGAGAAGACATTAGAAATTCCCATAGCTGGAAGTTTCTCAAGTTAAATGCGATCTGTTCCCAAGTTTGAAAATAAAATTTTACAATTTTTTTCTGCAATATACTAAGAGATTTAGTGTAATAAAATGTTAATCTTTGGAGAGGATAAATAAAAATTCCAAGAAATTACCTTTTACTTGACTTGTGCACTGGGAAGATGTTGAAAATGCTAATTAGTCATTAATGCAGCTCGATTTGTAGTCTTAATGCCTCAGAGACAAAAGGCTGTTAACTGTTAGTATTTTTATGACAGTAGAGCTATAAGTCCCCATTTCACGTTTCCCTTGTGTTTGGAATTGTAGAAAATAATAATAAAAATATTGAAATCCTACCCCAAATAATCTTATAACATAAAATTAGACTGCCATAAATGTCATTAGTTAAAACAATGAAAGGGGCAGAGTGAGAGCAAAGTCCTGGTTTACAGCATTGTTCTTAGAATCAGCTGCCTACAGAAACTCTGAATCCACTGTAATGTATTAGGTCAGTCAAAGGTCTCATCGTGCCTTCCTTTCCTTTAAACATTTTCTGTACTCCTGTGAGGAGAAGAACCTTAAGCAAATGTAAGCAGCTTGCTGACTGATTACAGCCTGTCCTAATAAATAACTGGATCCACTCAAATTCAACAGCTCATGTTCCAGAGCTGAAGAAGAAGTCCCAGCTGACTTGTGCACATGGAAGAAATGTTAGTATTATTTATTGGGTTTTCTGTTGTTCAGTTGTGTCCCTTCTTGCAGCCTGGGTTATCTCCATACAAGTCATATCTTCTGGGGATACATTTTTAGAACTGCTAGTAGAAAAATAACCCCTATGCTTGAAAAGTTTCATACAAATGAGGAATCCTGACAAATTTGACAATTTGCATGAGACAAAGCTGCACGATGGAAAACAATACTAGACTGAAAGGAAAATAAAAATAGAATAGCTAATGTGAGGAAAGAAATTGTACAAGTTTCCTACAGCTCTACACAGTAAAGCTTTTGATGAAACAAGAACTTCTTTATTCTTTACAACAAAAATGCCAATTCTCTGGTATTCTTTAGATAAACAAATAGCTTTTAACCAGCAAATAGACTGTGAAATAAAAAAAGAATTTTAAAAAGGAGTTGCTCTTGAGATTGGAATTTGCCTTTGTGTTTGACTGAGTCAGTGGTACACATAGTACCTTCTAAAAATATTTTAATTACGTTGGCAATATACAGTCTGTTAGAGTTGTTTGGGGATTTTCTGTCAAAGCATAGTATTACTGTTTTATTTCTTAGGGCTATATTGTACATTTTTCCTTGACTAGCTTTTTGAAAACACCCCTGGGCCACCTTCAGACCATGCAGGAGCCACAGTGTTTCTTCTTCCCTCAAAGCTATAAGTGAAGGAGAGTTAATCACTTACTGGGCAAGAAATGCCGGACAAGAAAAGCCGATTCATTGCACCGTACTGTAAAGCATCACCCAAGCTGGCAAGGTGTGAAAGCAACCAAATACTGGACTTGTCTTAAAATAACAGGGCCCGGGAATGAAATGGCAAGAAATTGGTGATTTGTATGTGTTCTGTATGTGTGCAGATGCAGTTCTCAACCCTACACACTCTCTCATGCATTTTTTTTTCATGTGTCTCCCTCTTTTGTCAAGAGTACTTCAAGCACATCCCTATAGCTCTTTTCAACCTTAGGGCCACTTTTGTGTGGAGCATTTCTCCTAGCAAAAAAAAAATATTCTTCACAATATCAACACAAAATCTATTTGTCCCATGAGGCATCACTTTTAACAAGTCTCAGGTGCAACATTGCACAGATTAGTCTTTGATTAGCTATATTTACCTTTGATTAACTAAACTTATCTCTTAAGCCTTTCTCTGGAGGACTTTGCAGCAGGACTTCCTCAGATGCTTTCTGTGATGATCATCTCCTCCCCACATCGGCCTTGCTAGTTGCCATTATCCCCTCACTCTCTTGTCTCTTTAACAATTTACCCATACCCTTTGTTTTCTCTACAACCTTGTTCTTCAGGACTGAGTAGCTGGTACCTAAAACTGTTGCCTTATCTTTCACCCCTCCTTTTCTTCTGAATTCAGCCCTGAAAAAGGTTTCAGCTACATTCCTTACTCTAAGCCTTTTCCTTCCTATGCCTAAGTTCCTTCCACGCATCAGGGGAACTGTGCTGTTTCTCTAGCTTTGTCCAACTTTATCTCTGAATTGTCTGTAGGCAAACATCTCTGCTCCTTTTTTCAGTTCTGCCCAGAAATCTTGCATGTTTTACCTGACATTTCTCACCATCCTCACAGGACTCCTTGAGCAAATAGTTTATTCAGCGCAGTGAAGGTTTTTCACGACAGAAAGGGAAAACTGACAGACCTTGGGGAGAAAAGATACTACAACTGCAGTAAAATGACCCAGGTTTCAGTGTGCATCTGTGATCAGGCTATTGAAAAGAAAATAAATTTATTATCATATCTTAATAGAAAAGCTAATTAGAATAACGATGAATAATAGTTATGGCAGGTTATTCTGGTAAAAAGAATAAATTGGAGCAGAAAATAATGGCCATCATAAAAGGAAACAGCTGAAGAGAAATTTTGTTAAGATCTAAAAAAATTGTCCAGTAGACCATACATTTTGTATTAATTTAATTATTCTGTTTGGTAACATTTTCTACTGAGTAATGAATTATTAGAAGGTTTGTAAAAAACTGTCAGTTTGACGCAAAACATTAAAACATTGCTGCATGTCATTGATAAGATTAACATTGGCTCTTTTTTGTACATAGTTATGCTGCCGAATTACAAATATTGGTACATTCATCCTCAGAAATTAGTTTATGAATATATAATATAGAATAATGCCTAAGTAAAAGCATAGGTTGGCAAATCATGAGTCCACGGAATGTGGCATTTAAGACAGCCAAAATTATTTGCAATTTTTCTCAAACTTTTCAAATAATTTGCACAAAACTAAAGTGACAAGAAGAAGATCCGACATATCCAACAAGTCTTTTTTGTCATTCTCCCGTAGGAGGATTGTGATAAATCACTTTGGAATAGAAAGGATTTGAGCCTGCCAGTTCCCTTATGTTGGATAAGTCCCCTCTTTGCTGTGCCACCATATGAAAAGTGCGTTGGGTAGAGACCAGTACAGAAACTCACACTGTTTTTTCTACATTCTGAATCTATTTTTGTCTTAGCTCCTGAAAAAAGTGCCCAAAATAAATCTATCAGTTCAGAAAAGACATTATCCACAGTCCTAAATAATTTGCTGGCGATAAACCCTGATGTTCCTCTTACTATGATACCTGAATGACAAGAAAATCCTTCTTCTCTAATTCTGCAGAAATATTTTATCCTTCCTTTTTGTTGGTTCATAACACAATAAAGCTTTCCTCTTTTTATTTTAAAGTCCTTCAGGATGAGAATTATATCTTGTACAACAGTAACTCCGTTCGACAATGGAGCTGTAGTCTTTACGGGATTTTGAATAGGACTGGTTTAAGAGACAATTACAGTTAAAGAAAAACACTAATTGAAATTCTGCCAGATATATTCACAACAGGTGAGTATTATTGTTATTAGGGGCAAATATTATATATAAACACATTATTTGCATCTGATCTGGCATACTAGCTAGCGATTACGATAAATAATTTTAGGCTGAGGTGCTCGCGGATAGATAGTGACCTCATTAATCACTGTGATGGAGATACTGGTAGCTCCCTGCAGTGAGTCATTATAGAAGTGTATCAAATAACAAACAATGACAGCTAGCTAGCAGTGAGTGAAAACTGACAGATGGTCAATATATTCAGAACTGACACATTTTTGTAACTAAAAGGTAGGTTTGAAGTCTTTTGGGGTTCTAACAGTGGTTCTCCAGAGCATCAAATTTGGGTCATAAAAGTTAACATCCGGTTCAAGCTCTTCAAATGTAAAGGAAAGGATAAAAGGCAAATCTTCTAGAGACTAATCAAACTGCAGTATGCACAAGTTTCTAAATGCCAGTGACACGAGTTCACTATGTTAGGAATGCTGTATCATTTCTACTCTGCCACCACACCATGCTGTGCATCACCACAATGCATTTTATGCTAATGTGATGAGACATCACACAGTTTGATATGATGTGGAACAACACAGTGGTGAAAACTTATGGACCAATGTAATTACTTTCAGATAAGAATTATTAACTCAGCTGGCAGAACTCTGATCTAAATGTGCATGATCTGAGGATAAATAAATAGATTAGATAGATTTACTGAGAACAGTTTGCAAGAATGGATATTCCATTGTGTCTGACTCTGCACACAGCTCTATTTAAAGTGTTTCTCCCTATACAATAGTACATACATGTATTAATCTCCCTCTTGCCCTTTTCAAGACTGAAGTCTTTTATTAATATTTGCTTCTTTTCCTGGTTCTGCCCTTCATAATTAATTAAAACAAACATTTTTGGGCGTGTTTGGTTTTTTAAGTAGCTGAATTGGCTAACGTGGTGTCAATGAAATAACTCTCTTTGGAAGGAGCATTATTGAAGGCCTAAGAAAAAAACTGGTAATTAAAAATAGATGTCTAGGTCCTCAGCAGGAATAAAGCAGTTTCCATCTTTGGATCGGAGCCTGTTTCCTTTTCTGCAGGATATTCCCTAGAGCCCTCCTGACCTGTTTATTGGGGGAGTTAAACTGGACGAAATTTACAAAACATGCTTGCAAATAACAGCACTTGCCAGTTAATTTGGCTTATAGTTGCTGGGGTTGTTCTTGCAAGCATTGAAGAGAGTAAAATGTAAAATTCATCAATCAAAAATGTAGGGAAGATTTGTGCAGGCACAAATGTGCAAGAGAGCATGTGAATATATGTCCTGTGCTTTCAAAAACTGAGTAAAGGAAAAGGAAGGAGGAAAGCTGCTATTTAAGAAAAGGCGGCCAAAGAAAACAATAAGGGGCAGCAGTAGAAGACAGAAGTCACAGAGTGAACTGATGCCACAACAAGAATTCAAAGGGGCCCCAATATCCTGGAAGATACCAAGGGCCAAGGATGCATCTGGTAATTCTGTTGATTGCCTGAACACAACTAGGCACTGACCGAATAGATGACCTTTCATTTTTATTTAGTTTGGAATACTTAATGGAGCAGTAAGATGTTGTTCTCTAAAAGCCTAAAGAAGAGACCTGGCACTTACACATTCAGCACAAGAGAAAGACCAGTGTGTGCATTTATGCTGTTAAGAATAGAGAATTGATGACAGCATGACACTAAGAGCAGAGCATTCAATCTATGCCCTTCTTTGTCAGATGTATAAAACTGATCTACTGTTTGTAAGAGGAAGAAATGACACAGCAGCTTCCTAGACATGCTTTCCAGCTACAGAAGGAAGCAGGTAAAGAAAACACAAATCTAGCTTCAGCATTCTTATGAGAAATATGCTTGGTGTGAATTGCTATGTTTGAATATAACAAAAGAAAATTGAATGAATTATTATAAAGCAGTTGATAAATCTGCTGGTGAGTTTCAACAGATATTTCCTAAATCTGAGATCAGTACAAGATGATGTCATGTTGGGGTATGGCCAGTCACCAAAATACTTCAAAATGCCTAAAGTAACCTGTATATCACCACTATCTGTTATTCTCCATTCTCAAAGGACAATCCACTCTAACTACTCTTAATAACAAGTATCAAAGCTGCAGGATTTTTTTCTTCAGTAGTTCAGAAAGCTTACTTCATTCTATCAAGGACCAAAAACGTTGCTACATGACATAGGTAACCATTCATGCAACTCAGACAGAAAATTACAAATGACTTGTAGTGAGCTGTTCAGAAACAATTGATAAGCAGCAATTTGTCCAAGCAAATGATACATTCACCGATTATGAATAATAACTAATCAGTGAAAAATATTACTTGAACTAGGATAATCCAAAAATCAGATAAAAGAATAAATTCACTACTGAAACCATAATTGCAAGCAGTGAACCAAAAACAGAGCTAGGTATCCTGACAACCGCTTATCACCCATTGTCACTACCATTGCTGACTTCTACAAAAAAGAAGGCTTTTAAATGTGACTGCTTTTGAAAACCACTTCCTTTGTATCTATTTTTTAATTTTCTTTTTCCATTTGTTTCATTTGTGAAAGGTTCCAATAAGAGCTATTTTCTTTTTTAGGAAGCAATATTTCAGAGCTAGAATAGATTAATGGACACAGAAAAATATTAAGTTCCTTATCTTTTTTTCCTTTTTTTTTTTTTTTTTTTTTTTTTTGCTCATTAACAGTAGACTTTTCTTCTTAAAACAGCTACTAAAACAAAAAATAAAATTGTTTCCATCCTCTCCCTTCTTGTTTCCTGCTCTAAGCTCAGTAATATTTTCATATACTGTACTGCAAAACAACTGTAAATGATAGAGTGGTTAAAGATTTCTTCAAGCAGATTGTTATGAAAATGAGTTGACCCCATCCCCTTTTGTTAATAAAATAGGATATTGCAAAAAGGCAGCTTTTGCAATCACATCTGAATTGTTTTTCAAGCTTCACAGAAAGGTCGATTCAAACAGTGACAAAGATCACCTTGGTAGGCACCACTGCCTACCTCCAATTTGGGAAAGCTTTTATTAGCTCATATTCATGCTGAGGGTCAGCCTTTCAGTGTTCTATTCTGAGAGACTGAGGCATGAAAGCTCTTGAAAACTCCATTTACTTAATGAAAATAATATTACTGAATGAATGATAATCAAGTGATGTTTTCATTATGCCAAGTAATTTTCTGCCACTATTTCGATTCTCCTTAGCAACATGTACCTGTGAGGGCTGCAGCCTATAGGTCCTTTACAGTAACTCTCTCACTCCTGCAAAGGATGTCTTAATCACTGTGGGAGGCTTAGCTAGTTGAATGTACCAAGGTAGCTACCTAGAGCTCTCTTTGCTGCTCCACTTTTAAATAGAGATTTATTTGCAATTTTCTTCTTTGCTCCCGGTTTTATTTCTGGAAAGCACTATGTCTTTTTGTATACAGCCACATTAAGAGCGAATAGAGTAACAATACAGAAGTAAGGTCTCCTTTGTTGAGCCCCACTGTCAGGGAACAACAAGTGGGCTGCTCTGCTGGGGAAAGAGGGCTGGGAAGGCATGGGCAGCAGCAGTGCGGGCAGGGTAGCGACCTGGCCAACAAGAGACATGCATCCTGAGCACAGTGAGCGGAACATGTCCCATGAAGTAAACCAGCCCAGCAGCCAGGCAAGTCCATGGCAATGAGCCAGATCCAGGAATTCAAGTCTGCAGGTCAGAACCAGGATCACTGAGGTGCATGGTCAGGCACAACAGCTCAGGCAAGGACTGAGGCTGAGTGCCTCAGCTTCAAGGAAGTTCCTGAGCAAAGACAGGGAAGGACACAGCTCTTTTCCCAACACTCTGACCCAAGGTCACAGCTGCACCATATCAGAGCTGGGTAGGATTCTTCCTTTTAGATATCATCTTTAAAAAGGTACCTGTTATCTCTACCATTCACGTGTAGCGTATAGGGCCCAAAGAGAGGTTGTCCAGGATCCTAGGATGGAAGCAGGTACTTCTTACAAGAAAGAAAACTGGTTCTGTCCTGGCTCCAACCAGGACACTGTCAAAAAGAAGGGGTCAAGAGGACGCACAGAGACAAGCAGAGGATTTGAGGGGTAATGATCATGACAGAATATTGTCGAAAAAAACAATGCACACAAAACAGGACTTTTCATGGGTTTTCATTGGTTTTACTGAAAGGAAGTTCTTAATTTCATCTAACTAATGTCTTTCTGAAGCCAAGGGCTTCATTTCATGCAAAGGACTTAATAAATAAGATTTAGTCATGATCGTAAGTATTCTATAACACCATACATCTATGGGAAGCATTTTGTGTGTTCCTGGAAGAACTTAGAAATCTTTCATGAATTTAAATAAGGTTTGACTAATAGTTTGACCTTATAAAATATAATACAGAATTTTTACAAAAAAAAAAAAAAAAAAAAAAAATCACCATATTTCGTTCTATTTTTTGTTTTGAAACAGTCATCTAGCAATGTTGCTAAATATGATTTTAAAAATAAATAGATTATTCCAAGAAAAATTATAATTCATTTAATCCAACATAATTTTTTGTGGGCATTGACAGACTACTGTCAGATTTTTAGCTCTGCAAGGAGCACAGAGGATTATTTCATGCTTTTCTATGGAATTTCTAGTTCAGCTAAAAAAAAATGGGTTAGTCACAAAGATCTAATTAAGACATAAAAAAACGTCACAAATACTATTAATAAGCTTGAACATCTATGAAATCTTAATATCGTTCTCTTTCACAAAATGTTCCACAGTTTTAGTCTTAAGAAACAAAAGCTTAGGAAGTGCTAGGTATAATGCTAAGATTACCTCGTGAATTCAAGGACTACTATAAGCCTTCTGACTCTTCTGGTGTATTTCAGTTCTGTAAAGATTTTGTGACTTATATTAGTGCTAATCCACTGTGGGTTAACAGGATATAATAGAATATGAAGAGATGCAAGTATGGTTTTCTGTGTACAATTCAATAATTCCAAAAAGCAAGTGCTTCTTTTTGCAGATTTATATATGCCTTTTCCCCTTAGCTTTCAAATTTATTATAAGCACAGAAATGTGCCATAATATAGGCATTGTCAACAAATGATGTCAACATCACTGATGGCTTTGTAATATAACTGTCTATATATCAAAGAATAATGTATATTCATTCATTTTCTCAGGAAGTCAGGTTAGCCTATGAAGCAATCTTCAGCTGTACAAGAAAAGTACTTCTATGAGATGGGATAATTTTTTTTTAAATTTATTTGAATGCCTTTAATCTGTAATGTGAGCTTATCAACATATCAGGAGTATTTGGATTGGCTGAAAAAAACCCAAAACCAAAAAAACAACAGGTTAATATTGGATTGTTTATTTAAATGACACAGCTATTAAATAGTAAGCATGTCACAAAAGGCTCAGTAAAGTGTATGAAATGGTAAAAAAAAACTGTGGTGGTGCACACTGTGTATTTTATGTCAGGATATTAAGAACCATAATAAAAACCTATGCAATTTGGAGGGCTGGTCCAAGTCTAGCATTTTTTGTGAGACTCTTGTTCAAAAAATTATGTACGCAACTTCTTCCAGAAATAGTAAACAAAACCAGAAGCCAAAAGTTTATAGTAACTAATATGACTGACACCTTAAGGACACCTTAAGGAACTTTCTCAAAGATTTGGATGAATTCGTAAATGTATTAATTACTTACTATTATACCCCCAGCAAGGTATTATTAGTGGAAGCATGGGTGATGCGTCTTAGGGCTACATAATAATTAACAATAAAGGTAAACAGGAAATGTCCTTTTGTAACTGGAGAAAATAATATCTGGCAGTAAAGGTAACTCAATGAAAATGCTGAATTACCAGCTGTATTGCCACCATTAGTGTGCACCAGCCTTGTCAGCAACTGCTCAAGGCTGGGAGCCAGCCAGACCATTTTGGCCAATCTCTGCTCACCACAGAGCATTGTAATTTGGGAACTACCATATGGCAATAAACATGGCTACACAGCCATGGTACAGCCCCTTTATCACAATGTTATTAGGCACTAAGAACATTATGTGACAAAAAGAGAGCAGACTGTCTGGGGTTGCCTTGCTACTGCCTATATATCTATGATATATGCTAGCATAATGTTTTGCTCCACAAGCTCAGAGAGATAAGTATCCTTTCTGAAACTGAATAAACAAATATTTCATTACTGTAGTCAGTTTCAATACACAAATCCTTCCATGTGTGTGGTTAAAGAACTGATATGAGTCCAAGGGATAAAGCTTACTGCCTGCACAAAAGCTCACTGACAGAGTGCCTCATACAGTTAGAGGGGTCTCATTTCCTTCCATAGAAAAGATTGCTTACACTGTTCTCCCGTATTTGGCAAAACTGAAGAACTTAGGTTGATGTCTTTAGAGAAGAAATATTTAAAGCTTGATAGAATGTAATGCATGTGATTTTTTTTTTTTTTCTTTTTTTCTTTTTCTTTTTTTTTTTTTTTTTTTTTTTTTGCCTAGCACATCTGTCGGGAGGTGACGCTGTGCCTCTAATAACATAAACTGATACCCTGGCCTCTGTTTTCTCTTGTCTCTTAGTATTACGCTTAAAGTACAGATACCTGCTGAGACAATAAACACGACTTCCCATGACTTTTCAGTAAATGAAGCTCAATTCTGAGGCCCCAGGGTATAGTCAATCTAAAACATAGATATGAGGGCTGAAATTAGAAATTTCATGATCAGCCAACTGTACTTAGAGCAGCTATATTTTGAAGGGGCATTCTTTCATCTATTAATTATATTCCAGTTCCCCCTCTCACCAATACTAGCGACTCATCACTTTACATATTTAATGGAACATGACTAAAAATACATCAGAAAATTAATCGCTATTCATACTGTACCAAGGAATTTTCAGAGTCACCGTTTATTTCTTTCAGACAGGCTGCTAAGTCTTGGAAAATCTAGAAACAAAAGGAAGGGACTTCCAAAAAAAAATTATTATGACAAGATAGCTGCAGGATATAACAGAAAATCAGTGTTCACTACGTAGTGCAGTTCTATATAGAAAGTAATTTCTCAGTCTTTTTCTGAATCTTTGGCTGCCTACTTCCTTGCATGTCATATATCACAATACAGATTTTACAAAGTAGATTGCACAGTGACACTGCCAACCTCCCTAGGTCTCATCTTAAAGTTAAAAAGACAGAAATTGAGAGGGAGAAGTATGCTGATTTTTTTCAGTGCTACTCTAATTTTGTTGGTTCCTCAAAATAAAGAATAGGAAAAAGTACGCTCAAGTGAACAGATTATTCTAGAAGGAAAACTTGTTATTCTACCACAGATTTCATGCTGGGTATATCAGAAGTTAAAGATTTATTAAAGTCTGTATGTCCTACCCCTGCATCTGAGAAAGGAAAGTCTTTTAAATTGTTAAATTTTAAAATAAGATTCATAATTGGGAGGTCAAAACAAACAGAGATGTTTTTTAGATATATATTTTCTTATTTCCTCATGGAGAATTTTCTATCCTAAAAGTCTCACTCATCTACTCTATGGAAAGCAGGATTTACAACTGCCTGTACTCGAACTAAAGCTAAGGAAAAGTGAAAATTTTCAGGAATTTGGCCATGGTGGATTTTCTGTTTTAGACAGTGAAGTTGAAACTGAATTAATGCAACAAAAAGAATCTATGCTGATTTGTAGAGTCTGCACCATTTATAATTTCTGGTTAACATTATGAAACCATAGCAATGCAATCTGCTGCATCACGAAATCCCTTACTTTGCATAGAATCACAGATTGGTTTGGGTTAGAAGGGACCTTAAAGATCCTCTAGTTCCAACCTCCCTGCATGAGCATGGACACCTCCACTAGATAGATAACCTTGCTTAAAGCCTCATCCAGCATTCTCTTGAGCACTTCCAGGAAAGGAGCATCCAAAACCTCTGGGCACCTTGTGCCAGTGTCTCACCATGCTCACACTAAAGAGTTTTTTCCTGGCATGCCTACATTCAAATTAGGGACAGTAAAAATATTAATTATTCCATATGAAATATGTTTTGAAAATTGACTAGAATTGAGAAAATATTTCACTCTCACTGAAAAGAGATTTATGACTTGGGATACAGTAAGAATTAAAAGAAGCTGCTTGAAAAGGATATGACAGTTTCATATTCTGTCTAGTAGCTAGAAGGAATCAGACCATGAGACTTTGGCTGCCCAGAAATGTGGGAAGGGGGAACATGCAATTTAGTTTTAAAACCAATGAAAAATAAAGAAAGTGTGCAGAGAATGAAGAATCTTCTGGTTTACTAAAAGAGCATGATCTCAAGATTTTCAATTATCCTGGAAGCTATGACCCCAATCAAGTGAACACTGATGACTGGCAAGAAAAACCTATGCACTGAAATGGAGACAAGGTAATATTTTTGTTAAATCTTTGCATTTTCTGTGATAAATAAAAAATCTACCCTTTAGAAACCCCCTTAAGTCAGTTAGTCTGTGTCTTTAATTTACCTATCACATAATGTTGAAGAGCGAAATTATGCCCTAAGTGTCTTTTTATTTTTTAGATCTGGAGCAATGACACAGAGTGAAGTTTTCAGAAGTGTATGATTTCTTAGGGAACCTGAAGATAAGAAATCTGCAAAAGAACTAACCATGTAATGAAGTACTATTTGGAGAACAAACTGGAGTTTCACATCTCTAAGTGAAGTAATCTTACCAGCTAGCACCATACAGTTGCTTTCTCTTGTTTGCTTTAGCCCTATGAATACTTAATGCAAAGTGGAACAAGTTCAAAAGCAGGAAGTCAGTAGAACTCTGCCCCAAAGCCTTCAATGCTTGATGATAAGAGGTATGGAAAAGAAAGATGTTCGTAGGCTCAGAATATCCTAGAAAGGGAAGGGCCACAACTTGAAAAAGCTGTTTTAAAGTGAGTGTTTTTTATACCTGTCGTGTAGAAGGGAGAATTGATCATTCTTTATATAGCAGTTTTGTGAGATTTTGCAGATGCGTACTTCCAGAGCAAAGACACTTCAGGTCAAAGTAAAAATGCTATGTCCATGAGACATTAATAATTTCAGACACAGTCTTTTGTAATAAATAATTTTAGCAAGAAAGTCCTCAGATTTATGGGATTAATTTCCAAAAGCACCTAATTTTCACAAATGATACTGCACCCTGCACCATTGAATCAACAACAAAATGTGCAAAACAAGGCACTGGTCTAAGATGGGAAAACCACCTCACAATAGGTGATGAAGCTTTCAAAGTTTTCAGGGAACTTGAAAAAGGTCGCTGTGATTACATAAGCATATTGATAAACTTCAGAACTGATAGAAATTCCAAAGGGTATTTCAAGGGCACATAGAAAAGGCACATAGAAAGATCTGCTTCTGGAACCTATGAGGAGCTTAATCCACAAAACAACAAAGATTTACTTTTGTATTCTAGATTAGTGCTTAGTGGATGCCAAGATACAAATAACACTTTAGGGTATGCTAATTAATACAATTTTCATGTATTAGCATGTAAAAAATTTGATAAGAAGATTATAATCATATAATTTATATTGCCATTATTTTTATTACAAGCCCAAATGATGTAAATTTTTCATGTTTATGATGTAAATTGCCACCAAAAAGAAGGTTTTCTTTATGGGAAGCCTAGTGCATTATTTCATTTATTGCTAAAATTTATTACAATAATATACCAGAAGCTTGCGTTTTAATAGGGATAATTAAACAAAATGTCAATCCAGTTATCTATTCCTAATTATTTGGAGTATAACCACTAGGAAAGTAACATGCCTAAAGAAGGTTGCACAGGATGATTTTACATCGAAAATAAAGTAATATATTATGGAACATGATAATTTGTCCACTTCAGCATGTAACACAAACCCCACACTATTATCATAGAACTGTTGATTGTATAAAAGCATTACTTCTGCCCGAACAGGTAAGAGCTATAGGTCAATTTTTTATTTTTTTTTTCAGCTCCATTTCCGTGTCTTTACCATTCTGTCTTCTCCATGGCCCTCAAATCTCTACTATAGCTAAAAAGTACTGCAAAGGAAACCAGAAAGTAGATACAAGAAAGCTGATGTAGTGTAGTGCTTCCTGCCTGCCAAACATTTATATTTTCAAGAATTTTGTATAAGTGCATGAGATTAAATCACCAGTAAATTTTGTTATTTGTAAAATATATTAAATTTGAGAAAAATCTCAGAGATTTACATTCACTGTTATTGCTTTTTACATTTTTTTACTTTGTAAGTGTAAAACTTTTTTGAGTTTTTCGCACATGAGGTGTTTGAGGATTTGTGGCCATATTTATTCTTTTTTAGATTGATGCTAAATGTTAATGTGAACTTCTGAAAAAACTCCCAAGCTTTATGTGATATTCACCCTGAATATGAATTCAACAATGGCTCCTCCAGGTTGATAAATAAGGTGTATGTTGCTTTTAGGATTATTTATAATTTATGTGTTTAGAAATTTTTCATTGGGAATTATTTTGAAATCTGCTTAAATAATCAGTGTATTTGCCTCAGTGCATATTAAGAAAAAGAACAAATACATAATTGCTTGTTTCTTCTGTACACTTTAAAAACTCTGTAACATAAAGCCCACATCACTTAATTGGATGAGACAGGTTAAGACTGATGTGTTTTAATGAGTTATATGCTGGGTTTCCACAGTGCTAACACTTGGCACTAGCTGAGATTTAACTGAGACCTACTTGCACGGACACTGACATTTACCAAAAAGTTTTACATGAACATATGCTAATGCTGTGAGCTGACTGTGTGAAAATATTAAAAAAAAAAAAAAAAAAAAAAAAAAGCCCTGACAGGACAAAAGAAGAAAATCTCCCTTTTTTGAAATACAAAGATCCAAACTGGTATTGTGAGAAACTGGAGAAGTTAGAATCCAAGCTGGTGGTCAAGGTAAGCCAGTGTTTAAGAAGTCTGGGACTCAACAGCTGTAAAAAAAAATATGGAATTCAGGCTTCAAGCCAGAGCCCAAATGAATCTAATGTGAACTGATATTTTCCATGGGAAATTTGAAGACTTGGTGTTACAAGTATAAACTATACAGATGGGATAAAATGATATCTTTGACTGTTTTTCCATCAAATGCAAAAAACTCTATGGAAGTTTGGTCCATAGGCTATGAAGAACCACACTAATGCTTTAAGTAAACACAATGAAAATCAGGTCTCAGAGCTTCATGCCCAAATCCATGGCTCTACCAATTTGGCATCAAGAGATCATGCCTGGAGCTGGCATTTGAAATACTGCACTTGACATACACATTTTCTAATGGATGGAATGATGACCATGAGGCAGCAATGTGCTCTTGTGGCCAAGATGGCCAATGCATCCTGGGGTGCATTAGCAGGGGGGTGGGTTAATAGGTCAAGAGAGGTTCTCCTCTCCCTCTACTCTCCCTGGTGAGGCCTCATCTGGAATATTGTGTCCAGTTCTGGGGCCCTCAGTTCAAGAAGGACAGGGAACTGCTTGAAAGAGTCCAGTGCAAAGCCACTGAGATGATGAAAGGAGTGGAAAATCTCCCTTTTGAGGAAAGGCTGATGGAGCTGGGTCTCTTCAGCTTGGAGGAGAATGAGGGGTGACCTCATTAATGTTTATAAATGTGTAAAGGGCGACAGATGACAGAGCCAGGCTCTCTTCAGTTTTGTCCAATGATAGGACAAGGGGCAATGGCTACAAGCTCGAGCATAGGAGGTTCCATGTAAATGTAAGGAAAAACTTTTCCACTGTGAGGGTGACAGAGCACTGGAACAGCCTGCCCAGGGAAGTTGTGGTGTCTCCTCTGGAGACATTCAAAACCTCCCTGGACATGTTCCTCCCTGACCTGCTGTAGGTGACCCTGCTCTGGTAGAGGAGTTGGACTAGATGATCTTTTGAGGTCTCTTCCAACCCCTAACTTTCTGTCACTTCTGTGAAATACATCAGTAGGCACACCTAAATGTGCATTTAATTAACTACCTAGTCATAATTTAGCATCAATCATGTAAATAAAAAGAGGAAAAAATATTACTTATGTTGCCTTTGGCTAGAATGCTCAAGGTCCTCTGTTATGACACAGAAGTCATGACCACTGCCATTTAATGGACACTTGCAACACGGTTATGTGCATATGAATTAGAATTGCTGTTCACATACTACCATCCAAATGAGGCGTGCTTCTGTAGGCAAAGGCAAGTTTCATTACTATGGTTTTATTGTGCCTATTTCTTCCAAAATTTCATGTTGCAAACTGCTTTTAAAACTGTTTAAATATCCATTAACTCTCAGTGCAGTATATAAATTTAGGAACTTGCAGAAAACACTTGGTCCAATGAAGGGTTCTCTATGGTCTTGGGAAGTGTGGGCTTCTAGTTAATAACCCGATAATATTACATTGCTTACTTCGTGTGACTAAAGGGTCATTAATAAAGAAAAGAAATGGAGCCATAAAGGGACCTCTTTGACACACCCATATTAATTATCATCCCATGTGAGTATTTATTTGCATAGATACTTTGAAATTTTTCATATGAATTGCAAGTACTATGTTACTGTATTTGATCATGCCTTTGAAGCTTTTCATTAAAGATATTATCATTCCTAATAATTTTCACAGTCTCAGAATAGAAATTCCTTGCAACTTGACCTTGCTTATGCTTACAAAAAAAATCTAAAAAATCAGCTTTATGATTCTCTGTTGACAAAGGAAAGAGTTTTTGCAAACAGTCTAGGAGGAAAATGAGAATCAAATTGGCTTTAATTGTCAGGGATTGCTTGAGATCATTTCTTTTGAAGATTGGTTGTATTAAAATAACTTGGAAAATGAGGGAGTTTCACATGAGGAAATGAAAAAGAATAACAAATAGCAGATGCTGTCAGCAGAATGGCATAGATATTACAGACTGAAAAAAAGAGTACCACATGTTTCTTGAACTGGAAAGCAGGTCACAGTGCTGTCAGTTCTATCAACGAAATGAAGAGAAACCTTAGATATTTTCTACCTTGTAATCGTCAGTTTTTAGAAGAAGTCCCTCTGGGTTTTCAGGGTTACATCCTCTGGCAGCAACAGATTGTAAATATACCTCAGTCGCTAGGGAACAACCATTCTGTAAGGAACATATGCTTTGCTGTTCAGAAGGGGATCCATAGCAATTGTCCATGCAACCAAACTCCTCCATAGAGTGACAGACATCCATGTGCACTGTTATACACAGCTGCAGACACACTTCTGGCTCTCAGTGCCAAGCTTCTATGTATTGTGGGATGCAGAAGGTTGAGAAAATGAACATGTACTGTCAGTTCAGAGACAAAAGAGAAGAATTCTTCTCCTCTCCCTGGGAGAAGAAATTGGAAATACTGCCTCCCTAAAGCCCTCACATTTTTTGCCAGGATTGTGGGCAGAATTAGTGAATAAAGAGAAGACACTAGATAATAAAAGACATCCTCCCTACAGTTTTCTGTTGCCTGGAGGATGATTTGCTCCAGTGGATGGCCTCCCTGCCTTTCATGATGAGGTCAAGAAACTTGCTGTCACTACCACTGTTATGATTAATGATCCAACTGGTAGTGACAGTAATCAAACCATAGTCTCAGGAGTACAGTTTGACTGTGCTAGTCTCCCAGTGGCTTGAGTCACTATGCTGGCAGGGGATCTATCTGTTTCTGCTGTAGGCATCTCCTTGTGTCCTTCCTGAAGCAACTTTGCACGAAAGTGCAGGCGAAACCAGAGTGAGTCATGACGGCTAAGAAGACTAAAACATTAAATTACTTTTTAAAATCCAAATGACAAAAACCTTTGTAACAATTGGAAAAATACTGCGTAATGAATAATTAAACTATTAATAATATAATCTTCTCAAAAGCGTATTTGAGAAGATTAAGCATATAACAGCTTTCAGAACAGTGAAAGGGAAGAATATAAGGGAGAAGCTGAGTTTCCATCTGCCTTTCTCCCTTCTCCTTTTTTGTAACAGATTTTCAGCTCATTTCCTTTCATTATATTATAATAAACGTTTGTTAATTGAGAATACAAAATTGTCTGTATATAAGGATTAATAGGTAAAAGGTTAGTGCAAAAAATACCACATTGGACAAACAATAGCAAGGATTAAAGTGTTAACTTTTGAAACTGGGTTGATGGCAAAGATCACTGAAAACAAAAGGTGAAAGAGGGTGAAAACCAAATGCAGAAAAGGAGATGACTGTTGAAAAGAAAGAGGCTGATAATACAGTGATACAAAATAATAATGTAAAAATCTATTATACCTGCTGTATTTGCAGAAAAAAAAATCAACTTCCATATGGTTAAGTGCTACCTAATTCAATTTGTTGAATCACACAGAAGATGCAGTACTCGAAATAAAATGTACTTGTAATGTTCTTGTGTCTAGTTAACAAGTAAACTCCTGTTTTCTGTTTCTCAGTATCTGAATATGTCTCTTCAGGCCTCCTCCCAGGGCAGGAGTTGTAACACATAGTTCTGCCATGAGGGAGACCAGGTTGGAAGGAAACAATGAACATTGGCATTGGCAAGTCAAAAGGGAGTACATGCAGAAACGGATACTGTAGTTGCAGACAGAGCAAGTGAGGCCCTGAAGGCAACCTAACAGACTGCAGACTTCCCAGGCTGTCCAGGAACAACTTTCATTTTTGTTTTGCCTGGCACAAGGTTGTTCTTTAATACACATGGTCAACCAAAGATACGAGTCCTGACAGGTGAACTTCTCAGTTGTACCAGGAGGAAGTTCAGCTGGTTTGTAAAGAGGAGTTGAGTGAGGTGAATCAGTCAGAGTTTTCTCATCAGTCAAAGAGTTTTAATAGTGTGAAGACAACTACCTTTACTTGTTCTTTACTTTAGGGCTTTATGACAGATGTTGCAGGTGAGGTCTCAGTGTAAAAGAGTGCTCAGCATGGAGAAGTCCATAAGCTGCTTCAGGCAATTGTGACCCTGATCCCTTGCTTTGGCAGAACCAATTAACTGCCTATTATATTATTTACTATGCTTTACTTATCTATTTATGTATTATTACAATTAAAATTTTAAAAAAGACCGAAATCTCTAGGTGTAGCATTGTCCTCAAAGCCAGTCAAGGTCCAATAACAAGTCTAGCAGAAAAAAAAAAATAAAAATCCACAAACAACAAAGGCTTTGATAGCTTTTACTACCATAAAGGAAAGAAGTATGAGACAGATTTCACTCTAATTTTAAGATCTTCTACTGCAGCTCAGAAAATAATTAAAATAATTTTGTTCCCTCCCAGTGTTGTGCTTTAACAATTATGTACCTGATAGATATTGACTACCTTGTCATAGAAGGGAAGAATGTATGTTTCACTTTAAATTAATCTTATCAGTAAAATATTCATGGAAAAGAGCTGAACCACATTTATTTGCTGCTAAGCACTAGCTCAGAGAACTACATTTTAATCTCATTATAATATGACCTTCTGAAGTCTATTGCTCTGTTGCTTAGCCTTTTGTAGGATGAAGGAGAGAATGGTTGCTTTGTTTTGTTCTTAAATTTAACTGTATTAAAGACATGCAGAAGGACATGCACCAAGTCAAGTATTTAGTTTGCCTAGATAAAAAGTGGATGGCAATGGGGAGCAGAATGAAGGCAAGAGCAATAATACACTTTAATATGGATAAGAAAATAGCCTTCATAAACAAGAATAAACAACATCGATGTCTAATTTACCCCCACATAAAATGCAAAATACAACTCCATGTGTAATAAAACATTAGTATCTTTATTGCCAGCATAATCTTAACTAATCTTTTCTTGCATTATTTCTATAGTTACAATAATTCATCTGCATGAAATTTGACTGAATAAGGTTAGCCTTGCAATTGAAACCACACTGATTTTTCCCTCTGTTCTATTCACAAAGTCCTTCATTAGTATTTGCATATGTTCTTAAGTCAGTCCCAGGCAGGACCAGCCTCTAGCCTGCTCAGAATGTCAGCAGCCCAAAACAGTTTTTTTCTGAACGTCCCCTTCCTTTGTAATGCACAAATACAATCTTCTGGGGCTCTGTAATTATCCACAATGAGCTTTACTGTTGCAAATTACTGCAGCACCCCTATGATTTATCTGTCGTAAACACACTTCATAATATTTATATTCCTATTAGAACCTCCACTAATAATGAGCTGACAGTACATAAATATTTACATGATAGTACATGGACAAATGCTTGATACTCATATTATTTACCTTTCTTGTGCTCCCTGTAATATTTAGGAAAAACCTAAATCTTGGCAATTTGCCGTGTTCACAAATATACCTTTGAAAATGGCTCAGAACATTAGCAGAGCTTCACATTTGCCACACTTTTCCTTAAAAGAATGGCATTCCTTCATACTTATGCAGTCTGGGTTATTGCTTCTTCACATTATGCATCATTACTCTGAGTAGGTGTCTTATCAGCAGCTCCAGTTGTTGTGGAGACGATTGGAATTAAGCACTGGAAGCTTTTTATTTATCTTACATGCTTTATTCCTACAAGATTTTCAGCATATAAGCTTCTTTGTTCAGCTCAGAATTGGATACATTGCCAGGCATTGTTAAATTTACATCTTTCTTTTTTGTATTTGTTCCTAAATTGGATTGAAAACAAAGTATAGCTTTAATTAAAGCTCTGCTTAACAATAGACAATTTTTCCATGCAGTACAATTTCTGATCAGTTGAGAGGATTTTGCAAAGGCCTAATAGGTGACATTCACCACTAAGCTGCAAGTAAAACTGCAATATACTTACCTGTGCTAAGTGTCTGACTGACAATATTCGCACAAAGAAAACTGTAATAATGCTGTTGAAGTACTGACTTAGCCAACAAAAGCCATGGAATTTAATGTGAAGGTTGCTTTAAACAGCATATGATATGTAATAACTTACAAGTTCAAAGGATAAATGCTGAGGTTTAGAGAAGAAAAAAGAAAAGAAAGGGGAGATAGTTATGAATAGAAGATAGTGATGAATGGAAGGGAGGAAGGGAGGAAGGGAGAGAGGGAGGGAGGGAGGGAGGGAGGGAGGGAGGGAGGGAGGGAGGGAGGGAGGGAGGGAGGGAGGGAGGGAGGGAGGAAGGAAGGAAGGAAGGAAGGAAGGAAGGAAGGAAGGAAGGAAGGAAGGAAGGAAGGAAGGAAGGAAGGAAGGAAGGAAGGAAGGAAGGAAGGAAGGAAGGAAGGAAGGAAGGAAGGAAGGAAGGAAGGAAGGAAGGAAGGAAGGAAGGAAGGAAGGAAGGAAGGAAGGAAGGAAGGAAGGAAGGAAGGAAGGAAGGAAGGAAGGAAGGAAGGAAGGAAGGAAGGAAGGAAGGAAGGAAGGAAGGAAGGAAGGAAGGAAGGAAGGAAGGAAGGAAGGAAGGAAGGAAGGAATAGGAGAGGGAGAGGAGGGGATTCTACACTCCATTCTGTAGTGATTCTACACTACTTATACTGTAGCTTGTAAAAGGATGAAAAACAAGAATCCAGACCAACCTACTTGTCAGATACATGCATTATTTTTCTGGAAAACAATAAAATGTCTGCTAAAAGACATTCATGATGTTAACTTAGATGTTCACTAAGTCTTCCCATTCCAAGGACTGACTAAGGCCTTTTGTCCTTTTCCTCAATACTTGTCAGCAGATGTATGCAGTTCAAACACAAATTGAATGTTGCATGATGAAGCTGAAAATACTTGTTTGAAGTAACTCCCAACAATATTGTGCTTATTCTAGAGGTGATAATATGAGAGAGAAATATAGACAATTTGCAGTCCCAACTAAACGAAGGACCAGAGATTATAATTTTCAGGAAGGCTCACAGGAACATCTAAAGCAGCTGTATAACATACTTCATTTGTAATGTTACATGCCACCAACCTAGTGGATCTGTTCTGAAGAGGTGAGTAATCTGGCCAAAAACTGATAGTGGACAAAGATCAGCCAGGATTCCCTGCTGTGGTTGGGGAAAGAGAATATGAAAGAAGTTACTCAGTCAGGTATTAGTACAAGCTGGCTAATATCTACGTACACTAAATTATATTGCTGTACCTGTTACAAGATAAGTGCTGCAGATGACTGGGCTTCACACAGAGGCTCTTCTTTTTGCTGAGTCATTCACATGCCAGAATGGAAAATAAGGGGAAAAAAGTGAAAGGTGTCAAAACAAAATCTACCGCAAAAGGGAATGATTTGACACTGTACAATAACAAATTGTGTCCTATTGCATGGAAAATATGTAAGATAGTTTTGAATATTGCATGTTTTTCTGGTCTGTAACAGCTGCCTGCTGCTATCTTTTTAGCTGTGTTCTGCCAAGAGTTGGTGCAGATGCTACAATGAAAAGGAGCATTATCATGCTGCTGTATCAAATGGAAAGACAGTTCAAGAGACACATGCCCCCACTCAAGATCAGCTCAGTTTCCAGAACACTGGGCTGCACAGACAGCACTGCAAGACTGAGGGACAGGTTATCTTTCCTCTTACTTTCCACGTGAATTTCATTTATTTCACTCTTTCACCTGTGATTTAGCAAAAAAATAAGGAACTTCGACTTCATAAAAGTGAAATTAACTGTGTAACATAAGGAATAAACATAGTTTTACTATGGCTTTTCAGTCCAGAAAATCTCAGAAATATGATGCAGCAAAAAGAAAAAAAGTAACTTGGGAAATTATTTTTTCCTTAGCCACAACACAAATAAAACCAAATATATCTTCAAAATTCAGGAATAACTTCTAAAGAAGTACAAGATGTCTAATGTTATTTACAGTAGTTTAGATCATTAAATATGTATATCCTCCTTCTGCAACTACTAATGCATCATTTTTACAATACTATCTTAATTTCTCTAAATGATTCAGTGTGTTTCTTCCAAAAAACTCTCCATTCATGCATGTATTCTGCTGTACTTAGTATAATTTCAAAAATAAGCAAAGAAATCTATAGAAGACAAACACCTATCATGCTGTTTCAATTTAATATTGCATTCAGACAAAACACCTAGTCTTTCTAGCAAGTATCTTTTCAGGCAGGTATTGCAGAAGTATCTAAACAATCAAGGTCTAGGGAACAGATAAAATAAGAGCTACAATGTCAGGTTAGACTTGCATTTAGCTTTTCTCTTGTGATGGCCTACACCAAAGTAAAACATTAACAGCAGATGCATAAAATACAGTGTATTCTACATAAATATCCTGGAATTTCAAATAGTTACAGATTGCCTTAAACTCTGAAAAGGTGAATTCTGTGGCCAAAAATCTCATGGATATAGAAAAACAAACGCAAAACAAGAAGCCCCTTTTTTTCTCTGATGGCACTTTTCATTGGTCAAATACAGTGAGAAAAGATAATGGATTACATTACAGATAAATCAGATGCCAAACTTAATTTCTGAAATAGGGAATATTTTTAGACTGTATGACCGAAAAAAAAAATATGGCTCTAAAATGGGTAATCTTCTATTTCACTAAATGAGTCTCACTTGACTGAGACCTTGTATGCCAAGTTTCAGCCTGAAGCAAATTGTTATAGCCAAGCTATTAACTTCTAAAAATAGGGGGATGTAATGGAAACATTAAGAAACACACTATTGGACACAACCACAATCCAGGGGAGGATGAAACAACATTCCTTTATTTTTCCTTTTTTACCTAATTAGTGCAGTTTGTGGCACTGAAAAGTGTCTATGCCAAACATGTTTTGTTTAGCTAGCTTCCTCCTAAACAGTATCTTACGATGCTGATATTTAATGTCTCCCTCTCTCTCTTGTTTTTAAATAAACTTAATATCAGCCAAATACTTCAGGTCAGGCACTTGCCATTTGTGACTCATTACTTTCAAAAAGGTGCTACTTCTCTGGGGAGGGAACAGAAAGGCTGGAGGATTGCAGGAGTGATCTGAAATTATTATGCTTTGCAAGAGGAGGTTTTGTATTTTCACTTGAACCCTTTTGAGAAATAGAATAGCAGAGTGAACATTTTATAACAAAATGTGCAGTAGTGATTTACTTTTCTGTCATGAATCGTGCATCCTCTGTGTTTTATTGTAGAGTACAACATTTCTCATCAGCTGCTATTTATTTTACACTCAGCACTGTAAAACCAAAGAAGCTCTGACTCACAAGTCAGCAGGTGGGTGCCCCTCTTCAGAGGCATTCCACGCTTTTTTGCCAAACCATTTAGCACATCTGTAGCCTTCACTAAATCATTTTTAAAAGTAATATTGGTAATAAGAGTCAGAGAGCCTTGAAAGGTATGTGTGGTATGTGTTCTACAAACAGGCTCTTAACCAAAATCCCCAGAGCTAGGAACAACAGTAAAAATCATCTCAAAGGAATAGTAGAGAGTAGAGAAAACGGCTCTTGGTATAGAGGACATGCTATTTATGGAGGTCAATCTGCATCAGTGACAGAACATTTCAGAGTTGTTCAGTTATGAACACATTCTCATGAGTAGTGCAGGGTTATAAGGAAGAGATCAAAAGATGTGCACAAAAAATGAGTGTGTACAAGTGCTTCTGTCCCAAGCCTTAATGGACTGCTTTTCTACTCTGGCTACAGTGGGTTGGGTTGCAACTGGGGCAATAGAAAACAGGCTTTAGCACTTGAATACAAGAATTTTCAGAAGTGTCAAGGAGACTGGAAAGTTACTAGTGCCCATGTTCCTGAGTCACCTGGGAAGCCCAGAAGTCACTCCCAGTTCTCCTGCTGGCCAGAGTCCTAATTGTGCAAACATATCACTACAGATAGATACCTGCCTGGATATAGACAACCCTGTTAAAATCAAATTAAAGTCTTTTCGAGTGTGTATGGCACAGGAGTTTTGCCTTTATGCACAAACCTGCAGAACTACACAATTCAGAAACGCTTAGATCAATAGGTGATTTCTTTAGAGTAATTTGCTCACTTGTGGAGACAAAAGATTAGATTTTCAGAGCATAAATGCCTAACCCTATTTGGACCCCACTTCTAAATCTATCTCAATCATTTTGGTAACACTTAGGCTGTTTGACAAGCAGGGTAATCGTTTGTCATGCCAGACTCTCTTGTGTGTTTTTCAGAAACATTATTGGCTTCTGAAACAGCATTTTCTGGACATTTTCTAGCTTCTAAGAGTGCTCCAATTGTTACCATGTTATACTTCCAGTCATCTGGTCATCTCAGCGAGACTACTTCAGTTGTTTGTTTGCCCAGGAGCTGAATGCTGCACAGACAGAGACCAGAAACAATATGTGACAGCTGTAAAACATCTTCTCTTGTTTTCAAGCAGTGTAGGTCAGACAGTAAATGGAACAGTCCCAAAAAAAGTTTACATCTCTGTTCAATCTCAAGAGTATGAATGTTCAACTGTCTCCAGACTCTTTCTTGTTCTAGTCCCTACTGGCTCTAGGAAGTTCCAGAAAACCTAACGGCCTATCACATCTGTGTGTGTGACATGAAATTTGCAAAGTTTATAAAAATACTTGCTATTTCCATTTTGAAGGAACATTGTCCAGAGCTATAGCTACTCCAGCTGTTGGCCTGGATACTGGATTTCTGTAAATATGCAGTCTTCCATGTTTCAAAAAAAATTTACAGGAAAAGTAATCTCGCTTTCAATGTTCCAAATGTTGAATATACTTTGATTTCTTTACCAATTTATTAGCACTCTGTGCAGGGCTGCATCTTACCTTGCCTCCTAGTCCTGTGAGATCCAAAAAGCAAAGCAAACGTAACACAGCAACTAAGTATTTTGGTGGGTTTGACACTGAACACCAAATCCTAGCCTTAGATGAGTATGAGGTAGGAGACATAGATGCCAGAAAAAAATGCTGAAGACAAAATGTCACAAAATAGAAAATAAACATGAGGGGGAAAAAAATTAGAAATGCTGGAAAGACACTGAAAAAGAATGAGATGGAAGTGGAGAAACTCGAGAATTCAAGGAATCTTAATGTAAGGGAAAGATTATTTTGATTTTTAAGTAACCTTTAACCTGAACATCTTCATGCAAATTAAACAACATCCTGTAAATTCACCAGTGATATCATTACACAAGGCAACTTATAAGAGATAGGTGCAAATCAGGTCATTTAAATGAAAGGAATGGATACACAGCAGTGATTTAATAATTATTTCACATCACAGAATGGTTTGAGTTGGAAGGCATTCCCACTAGATCAGGTTGCTCAGAGCCCCATTCAGCCCGGCCTTAAAAACTTCCAGGCCTTCCACCACCTCCCTAGGCAACCTGTTCCAGTGTCTCTCCACTCTCATGGTGAAGAACTTCCTAACATTTAATCTAAATCTACCCTCCTTTAGTTTGAATCCATTCCCCTAAGTCCTATCACTACCGGACATCCTAAAAAGTTCCTCACCAGCTTTCTTGTAGGCACAGTTTAAAGCCACTACCCTTCATCCTACCAGTACATGCCCTTCCCCTACTGGAAGGCTTCTTTAAGGTGTCCCCAGAGTCTTCTCTTTTCCAGCCTGAAAAACCCAAATTCTCTCAGCTTTTCCTCATAGGAGAGGTGCTCCAGCCCTCTGATCAACTTTGTGTCCCTCCTTCTGGAGTGGCTCCAACAGCTTCATGTCCTTCAAGTATTGGGAGCTCCAGAACTGGACACAGTACTCCAGGTGGGCATTTATGAGAATGGAGTAGAGGGGGAGAATCACCTCCTTCAACCTCCTGGCCATGCTTCTTTTGATGCAGCCCAGGACACAGTTGGCATTCTGGGCTGCAAGAGAACATTGCCAGCACGTGTTGAGCTTCTTATCAATCAACACTCTCAAGTCCTTTTCCTTAGGGCTGCTCTCAATCCATTTTCCATTCAAAATAACAATAAAAATTAAGCTGAAATATGAATAGAAAAATGTGTTTGGATAATAGCAGCAATAGATGGCAGGCCAAGAGGTTGAGAAAAGAGAAGGCTCTTGGGAGACCTTATAGCAGCCTTCCAGTACCTGAAGGGGACCAACAAGGGGCTGGGGAGGGACTTTTCATAAGGGCATGTAGTGATAGGATGAGGGTTAATGGCTTTAAACGGGAAGATGCTAGATTTGGGTTAGACATGAGGAAGAAATTCTTTACTGTGAGTGTGGTGAGACCCTAAAACAGGTTTCCCAGGGAGTTTATGTATCCCCAGAAGTCTTCATGGCCAGGCTGGGTGGGGATTTGAGTGTAATGGCCCAGTGAGAAGTGTTCCTGCCCATGCAGGGGTGTTGGACCTAAATGATCTCTAGGGTTCTTTCCAATCTAAACCATTCTATGATAAATAATAGGCATTTCTGTAGGAAAGATGAGTAAGTAAAAATAAAAAAATCAAAACAATAAACCACTTTGCAGATACATTTCCAGACAGAACACCTGCTATATATGAACACGAGAACATTTCACCTTTATGGGGCACAAGAATTTACTTAAGATGCCATTAGCATGTGCAGACATTAAGATGGCTGGCTAGTGCAGTCAGAATTCATGTCATGTTGTTTCCCTCCTTGACTCCACTTCTGAGGCAGTGGCCAAGAAGATACAGGAGCACTCCATTTGTGTGCTGCTGTTCACAATCATGACAAGAAAAGAGTTCACTTCCTGGCAACTGATTCTGCCCTGCAAACACAACAGTAAAAATTTGTTTAAGGAAAGAAAGAACTGCTCTGAAGAGAACCCTGGAGTAATTCAATCATGAGAGAAACAAAACACATTTGAGACAATAATTATTTTTTATGTTGATTTGAAGAGAGAAGAGTATTATTGTACATTTCACTTGGAACAGAGAAGAGGTGACAAACTCAGAATTCAGCAATACCTGCAGCTGAACCCCCAGCATTTGCAGTGATTTTGCTGTACAACACTGCAATGACCGTGTAGGCATTATCAGATATATTTGTTATTTCAGGTTCTCGGTACACAGAAGGTGTTTTTAGATTGACACTGCATATCTAAAAGGTAGATTTCTCTGAGTAGGAAACCCTTTTCATGTATCTCTTTCCCCAGCCAACCTCAACAGAAAATGGCTTTATGATTCCCCAGGCAGCACTTCTTTCGCTAATACATTCAGATTCAAATCTGAATCTATTGTTGTCTTTGATCAAAATGCCAAAACAATTTACAGTGTCTACTGTTATTTTGGTTAGGGTAAATAGTATTATTCTGTACATTATTACTCTAATTTGAAGATGTTAAAGAAAAAAATTTCATCATTCTAACAGCATCTAATGCAGCAAGGAAATTTATCTCATTAGAGCAACATTTAAAGATTTAGTGAATATATTAGTGATTATTTTTCTAGCACCCATAAAAATACCTTTTTCTGTGAAAAAAAATCAGCCAAAGCTATGCAGTTTTAATTATTGTGTGCTTCAGCACCAGAGCACCAAAGGATGGAAACGTAACACTAAATGTAATAAAAAGGTGACAATGTTTGGATAATATTGCAGAAGAAATCACATATTGTGAAGCATGGAATTACACACCAGAAATCTCATATAAATTTAAATGCAAAGTTCTAATGGGAGGCCTTTTAATCTAATAAAAACATACGAATTTGCAAAGGACAATGTCTCTCATTTAAGCTATCAAATTTAATAAAACACTCTCAGAAATGTTTAGGTCTACTTGTATTTTCATAAAATAACAGTTGACAGAGAAATGTGATAATCTTCTTGAAGAGAATTAACAGAAAAAAATTAATTAAACCAGGATGCTACAGCAGACAAAATGAGGCTGATATGTACTTTGTTTAGAAGAGTAGAAATATATTCCGCAAAGTATAGCGAAACATCAAGTTTATTTTATCAGCATTTTTTCATCAGTACATCAAATGTTCAAATGACTACTTCTTGAAATATCCTTTCTTTGCGACTCCTCAAGTTTAACTATCTGCAATTAATCCAACACATACATATAAGCCAATGTAACACTAAACAATTACTTCCCTCAGATACCCTTCTTTCACTGATAAATACTCATATTAGTTAATTAATAAATTAAACTCCTGTTTGGTAAATAATCTGACATTATTTCTCCTGTTAATGGCAATGATAAATTAAACACTCTATGCTGCATAATTCTCTATATATTTGGATCCTAATAATATTTCTTTAGGCTTTCTGGCGAGGTGGAAAACCTCTTTCTAATTTATTATTCTTTTCTAACCATGTGTTAATAAAATTAATACAATAAATGATAATGTCTGATGATAATGTCTGATGATAATACTACTCATTATGTTTCTTAAATAAATTTGTATTATTTCATTTGATTGTAATGAATAAAAACTGGAGAAGTGAACAGTTCTGTATCCCTATTGCACTTATTATATTAATGTCTCCCTTACTCTCAAAAAACATGAAATTATAGTTTTCCTCAGATAAAAGGAAAAAAGTGCTCTCTTTTAATATTATGAGGTACCAGCTGAGTTGAGAACTTAACACATTTTTATAGTTACACTATTTCCTAATATGATTAAATATATGTTGCTTTCTCCCAATCTGGTATGATTTTTAAAATGTGCAGGGAATGTTTGGTTTTATAACCAAATTTGAAGAAATAAAGGCATTATGCACTTTTGTTCTCTAAACCATCTTAGAGCTAATTTTTACTTCAAGCAGACTTCTTATACAATTAGCTATATAAGTTTTAAATATCAAAGAATGTTCTAAACTTATTCTGTTTGAATTACATGCCAGGTCTTGAAGAAAGTTTTAAAGAACTCAGCTCATTGAAAGTCATTATGCTTTTCATCGGCAGTCAGAACAAATGTTATTAAAATGAATATCTCAGTGAGATTCAATTATTTATCACAGGTTTTGCTTATAATGATACCACTTTCCTTTTTTACACACTGACAAAAATTTGTATGAAATAATAGGCATTCACAAGGTAGTATTATTTGACTTCGTCAATGAAAAAGATTTTCCTTTGCCTCACAGATTTATTTTTCTTATGCTGTCTTTTCTAAAGGATAACATTTTTTGTGTTGAAAGGGGTTTTCAAGATGAGGCTTCCAGAAGGGGATAGTAGATGTGAGTAAATTTAAATTAACTCTTTCTTTCTAATTCCTATATCTAGATACATTGAGCTTTAGTCTACAAAGTTAACATTAACTTCAGGCTATAGGAAAAAACAGTCCACAAGCTCTGAGTATGCTATTAAGAAACAAAATAGAGATAGATGTAGGTTTAAAGTGATATATTGTCCAGGCCTAAAATAACTGAAAATTTTTCCTCCTATTTAATCTACAAATTAAGCAAAGTCACTCTATTTTATAAGCGGTGTTCTTATAGGATTTTAGCTACTTTTAAAAGCAAGATATGTTTTATAACATCCATTTTCAAGTATGAAAATAAAATTAACATATCTGCTATAAAATACTTTTGCTTTCAATTACTCTTCGTGGTATTTTACTAAATGACAAAAAGATTCCTAAATAGTCCTGTTGGTCAGATCATGAAAGCAGCACATTCTTAGGAAACTACAACAGACTGAAGTCAAAAGTTCCAACCTGTACAGCTGAGTGAGCTTTTTAACAACCCTGGAAAAATATACAGTCAAATATGCAAATGTGTAAACAAAATGTTGTGCAATTATTATATCTAGAGATCGTGTTCATGAAAGAAAACTCAATTTTGGGAAACATTGCACATTATGATGCTCAGTGTATTCTTTAGCATCATTCTAGTAATCCGGTCAGCCTGGTTGACCTTACGGCTTTCTGTGAGGTCCAATGTCCTTTTCCATCCATTGAGGCAATAAAACTGCTTTATTTGCCTGTTCAACATTCTCTGCAATTCCTGTTCTTCAAAAGCAATGTGACTGAGAAGCTGAGGTGAAAGCTGCCAGTTTATCTTTTCTTTATTTCCATTTTCTGCACCACTGGGAGGAGGACAGGAGGACAGTACCTTTTCCCTGAGGGACAGCAGATCCTGTGAGCCACCGGCAGGAGTAAGGACCACAGTGCCGTTAAGAAGACCTGGGAGCTGACATGCAGCCAAAGTTAGGGGTGACAGAAACAAAGTACTCTCAGGCATTCTGTGGACTTTGTTGTAAGTCAGAAACTGCATTAAAAATAAACCTCAAGGAGAAAATCTACCATGTGAGGACAAGGGTAGGGGAAGAAATACCCATTTTATATTTTAGTTTGTCGTATCTAAGAGATGTGACTTCTATTAGAAACCTCATACCAGTTTGTAACAGAACAAACCCTACCTTTACAGAAACAAATTTCTTTTAGGTTAATGAAGGCTGCAGAGTAGGGCTGAGGCCATGGCACACCAAAGCTTCAGCCAGATTAAGCTCCTTACAAGAGACACAATTTCCCCTGTCCTCTGCCATTCATATCTCCAGAACCTCTATCTCAATACATTGAGTAGTTTGAAGCTGGGGGGATTAGCCACCAGAGACAACGGGGGTTTTTTTATGTTTACACCCCAAATATCAAACTGTTACACCATAACTCAGATGCAGGCTGAGTTAAAGTATAAACTCAAATGTTGGTATTTGTAGCAATTGTCTTGACTTATTTTTACTTACACAATTTTATAACTTGAAATTTTAAGTTTTGGTGGGGTTTTCTTGGACTTTATTTACCAGTGGTGAATAATATGCCAAATAATATTAATATATTAATATTAACATATTAATATATTAAAATGTATTTAATTGTAATATTGCATTCAGACACGTGTTCATACTTTGAATTTTGGGGGGAAAAGATATTTTGACAAATTTTTCATGTGTTGCAAATAATTATGTTGTGACTTATTTTTCCTTAATCAAAGTGATATGAAGAGAAATTTTGGCTTCATCAAAGCAGAATTTGCTAGGTACATTCAATAAGAAGAAAAAAAAAAGTCCAAGTTGGTTTGCTTTTAGATAATTTCCACTTCTGTTTATTTTGTTCTCTACATGATACTGGGACATTAATGAACTTTGACAGCACAGTTGCACTAACAACAATAATACTTTAGCAAACTCCACAAAAGAAACATTAATGTTGGAAAGTATTTTCTTAAAAGGTGACAACTCCATTTTCTTTTCACTTCAGCAGGTAAAAAATTTACAGTTTGGTTTAAGGTGCATGTAGCAGACGACACTGTGAATATTCTGTCACAATTGCATTTCCAGTGCTCTGTTTCAATGCCAAGGGAAAAAAAGAAAAAAAAGCAAACAATATGGCAAACATTATGCAATCCTTATGAATCATCTAGGTTAGATGTGGAACTACCAAGTAGTTCTCCAACCAGTCTTACTATCATTTAATCCATTTCTTTCAATAGATTTTTTTCTAGAGCTGTCTCAAGCAATGGGACTATCACAATTGCTCCTTGAGGTTATATGCTAGATACAAAGCATATTTAACCCACATTTTCTTTTAACTGATGAAGCAGGTTGATCTTGGCCAGCTGCCAGATGACCACCCAGCTGCTCTCTCATTACCTTTTTTCTACAGGACAGAGGAGAAAAGTAAAATGAAAAAGCTCACCAGTCTAGGTAAATGTAGGGAGATCATTCAGCAATTACTGTCAAACACAAACCAGATTTGATGTGTGGAAGAATAATTCATTGCTAAGTAAAATAGATTAAGATGGCTAAAAACCCCTTTCTGCCAGGATACAATTCCCTTCTTCACTCCTCATTCCTCTTGCTCCATTCCTCCTGAAGAACACGAGGGGATGGGGAAAGGGGAACGTGGTCAGCCCACAACAGCTCCTCTTTATCCCTTCTCCTTCTTACATTTTTTCCTCCTCCTGCATGGACTCCCCATGGGTTGCAGTTGCATCAGGGCACATTCATCTGCTTGGGTGTGGAGTCCTCCACAGGCTCTAGCATGGGTATCTACTCCACTGTGATCCTCCATGGGCACCAGGGCAATAGCCTAATTCACCACGAGCTTCTCTAGGGGATGCAGGAGAAATTTCTGCTCTGGTGCCTGAAGAACAGACCACCTACCCTCCTTTTCTTCTTCTCCTCAGGTTCCTTCTGCTGTTTCTCACTCTTTCTTCCCCTCTGCTCTTCTGCTTTTACAGAAAAAAAACTTTCTGCTGTTTTGCTCTTTATTAAAGAAAAATTCCCAGTGGTGTTCTGTGGTGGTTTAGAATCATCACAGAATCTTAGAATAATTTGGGTTGGAAGGGACCACCAGAGGAGATTTAGTCAAACCCTACTGCAGTAAGCAGGAACACCCTCAACTAGATCAGTTTGCTCAGAGCCTTGTCAAGTCTTTCCTTGGATATCTCCAGAGATGAGACCTCAACTACCTCCCTGGACAACCTGTTCCATTTATCCACTGCCTTCATGATAAAGAATTTTTTCCTAACATCCAATCTAGGACCCAGCCAGTAACAAAGAACTATGCTCACTCCTCCTCCCCTCAATTCTAGAATGGGAAGGAGAAAATCTAACTAAAACCTCATGAGTCCAGACATGATCACGAAGAGTTCCACTCACCCGTTATGGTCCTGGTCAAAACAGACTTAATTTAGTAAAAAAAAAAAAAAAGAAAATCAATGTAACTTATCATAATCAAAACAGGGCAAAGAGAAAACACAAAGCAGATCTTAAAAACCTTAGTCTACTTCTCCCTTCTTCCCCAGCCCAAATTACTTTGTTCCTGATATCTCTACCTCCTCCCCCTCTGTGGCACAGGGAGATGGGTCATGGGGGTATATGGTCAGTTCACCACAAGTTATTTTCTGCCACTTCTTTCTTCTCAGACATAGGAGTTTCTAACAGCCTTCCCCAGCTCCATCACAGGTTCCCTCCCACAGGAGAGTCCTTCATGGACCTCTCTGGCATGAGTCCCTCCCACAGGTGCAGTCCCTCAGGCAAAGACTGCTCCAGCCTGGGCTGCACACAGAGTCACTGCTGCTTTGGGAACAGTCACCTTCACCTGGCATGGGGTCCTCCACTGATGCAGGTCCACATCTGCTCCATTGTGTTCCTCCAAGGGCTGTAGGGGGAAAGCTGCCATCTCACCATGGGCTGCAGGGTAACCTCTGCTCAGGCACCTTTTCCCCCTTCTTCCTGATCTTGATGTCTCCATTCTGGTTTTGCTCTCACCTTCTCCTCTCTTCTGCCCCAAGGTAAAATAGCAGCTTCTTTCTTGAGAGAGCTGTTGTCACAACTTTCTTTGATAGCTGTTCTCAAAGCTCTTTTCCCCTTCTTGAATATGTTAATCGCAGAGGCAAATCCATCCTCACTGATGGGCTCAGCATTAGCCAGACATGCAGGTGGATTTTTTGGAGCTGGGGGAGCTTTCATCAACTTCTCACAGGAGGCATCCTTCTGACCTCTCCCCTGGTACCAAAACAGCACCACACCAACCCAACAAATGTCCCCATCCAGACTTACCCTGCAGTGGGTCAGTTGGAGCCAGGTGGAACCATTTGTGTCTGGCCCAGTCTCTCCTCACAGTGGTGACCTTGTCAGGCCCTACTGCCAGCATCTGGGCACCTGCACCTGACACACCTGCATGCTTTAAGCACAGAATCACAGAATTACTGAGGCTGGAAAAGACCTCTGAGATCATCAAGTCCAGCCTATGACCTAACACTAACACATTAGCTAATCCATGGCACTAAGTGACATATCCAGTCTTTCCTTAAACAACTCCAGGGATGGTGGCTCCACCACTTCCCTGGGCAGTCCATTCCAATGCCTGATCACCCTCTCCATATGCAAGTGCTTTCTGATATCCAGCCCATAGAAAAATCTTTATCACACTGGTCTCAGATCTTGATTCCACTAACACCTGTGACAAATCTTAGGTACTCTTTTTCCCTGCAGCACTTGTTTTTTCTTAGTCAAGACAATTTTTTTGCACTTTTAAACTCCTCTTAGAAAAGGGGAACTTATAAACTTCCTTTATTATAAACGTCTCTTCTCTGATTTTTCAATACCCTCATTGTTATTGCACTTCTAATGGTGACTGAAATCCTTAAACTTGCAACTAGATGTTGCTGCTTATTCTTGATGCCTTTTGTCGATAATTCTTGGTTCTTGGCAACAAATAATTTTTATTGATCTGAATTTTTTAAGTAAAACTTAATGAAACTTTGATTCTAATGCTTTGTTGAAAAAGCCCCATTATATCACAGCTAACCTTTCATCTTTTGAATTATTTTTTCCAAAATCTTTTGTCTTCTAGCAAAGTATGTGCTTTGTACTTTAAGGATGCTCCTTACTCTAGGCTTCAGTTAGCTTTTTTTTTATTTTGACATTCCACAGTTTTAGGAGAAGTTTCACTTTAAGAAACAGTAATTCCAAAGTAACTGGGTTGTTTTGTGAAATTAGGACTGGAAACCTTGGTGACCAAAAGCAGTAGCATTTGAGGAAAGAAATGGTGAGCATAGCCAATAGAGATAACCTAGATGGAAAAGAAAATAATCAAGATTGAAAGGAAGAAGAAGAAAATTACTGAGTTCTTCCTTGACTGAGCTAAACAATAAGCTGTCAGGGACTTCAGTCAATGAAATGGATGAGAATCAAATTAATTTGGAAAGGATGAAGAAAAAGGTTGAAGGAGAAGGGGAGATTATATCTGTTTTGCACACAACTAATTACCCAGGATAATGCAATTCCAGCAGTAAGCAAGTAACGTAGTATATAAAATAAAATAAAGAATACATTCTTATATTATGAATATACCTCAGGACTGTTAAAGCAGTCCAAGAGACTATATTTGATAATGTTTGATAAGATATTTCAGGAACTGCAGTTGTATTGTCTGTTGCTTAAATAACGCTGCAGTGACCCATGGAATGACAGGATCATTTTGGTTGGAAAAGACTTTTAACATCATCAAGGCCAACCATTAACTTAGCACCGTCAAGACCATGCACCAACTAAACCATGTCCCTCAGCACTACACCTACACATCTTTTAAATGCCTCCCAGGGATGGTGACTCCACTACTTCCCTGGGCAGACTGATCAGTGCCTATCAACCCTTTCAGTGAAGACATTTTTCATAGTATCTAATCTAAACATCCCCTGCCACAACCTGAGGTCACTTCCTCCTGTTCCTCTCACTTGTTACTTGGGAGGAGAGGCCAACACCCACCTCACTGCAGCCTCCTTTCAAGTAGATACAGAAAGGTTGTATGAATGTTCTGAGGTGATTTGAAAGAAATGAACAACAGTGACCAGTGTTAGAAAACTGATTGAGAACAGTACAGCTACTAGATATTCTTTAGACTTCTCAGAGGACTTAATCTGAGAAAATGTATTATGGGTGCTCAAGCAGGGATTTCAGGGACAGATTTAAGGAGCACAACACACAGGAGGCACTTTACCTTTAATGAACACACAGATCATTAACAACCTGTCATGTAACAGATGTAGAGCACACAGCAAATACTTAAGAGACACTGTTCTGAGGAGAACAAGTCACCATATATTTGTCCTTTTGATATACAGCTGTAATTAGAAACCGTACGTTCATTTTACATAACAAATGCTGCATTGTGATTATATCTGTTCTAGAGGCGGTGATAAAACTTTGTAGGTAGCATTCTGTATTTTTTAAAGTTTTGCATGTAAAAATTATGAAAGAAGTCTAATTTCTTACAAATTAAGCAAAGATGGGAAATAAAGGTGGCTCGCATTTTATTTTCAAGTAACTAGATGTGGGGTTTTTATGTGGTGAATATACCATATAGGAAGGGTAATGGGAACAATCCTCACATAAATGATTTAACTTGCCTTGCATCTATGCAGCATAGGTCCTGGAACTCCTGAATAATATACTCACTACCTGATGCATCTCTTTTCCTGTAGTCTGCATTCTGGCATCACACCCATGAAAGAACCTCAGTTAACCACAGTGTAAAAATTTGGGCAAGTAAGGGAATTTTATACTAATCAAATTTAAGAGTCACGTGAGTTCTTCAGGGTCCAGAATGCAAATTTTGCTGCATAATAAAAATAGGCTATATGATCAAGATGTTTTAATATTTATGCAGTGCACCAATTTCAAAAGACTTTAGAATTCAACTTTAAGTTTAGAAAGTTTCCTGTCTTTCTTGTATATTCAAATACTGATTCACGTCTCCTTGTGGCTCTAACTAGGTTATTAGATCAACCAGAGAGAACATTCATTTCTTAATGCTAATTATTCTTTATACAGTCTGTATTATTTCTGATATGTATGAGACAATTTCAGGACTTATAATCACTTTTATTACACTACTATTACCATTTCATATACCCAGTGGTCTTTTGTAATCAGAGAAGAATAAGAATTTTTTTTTTTTTTTTTAAATTATGAGAAATATAACAGTTGTCTTTCTAAAGATTGCAGGAAATTTGTCACAACCCTAGTATAACTTGGAAGATTTTTTGTTGTTGTTGTTAATGGAAGTACAGCCCAGACATGCTTTCTCACCCTGAATAGAGACTCTGGCATTTAAATTCAATAGTTTAAGGACACACTTGGTTTAAGTTCATTACAACCAAGCAGCAACAGTCTACAGGCTCTTTACACAAGGTGCAGCAATTTGATTTTCATATAGTTTGGCATGTTGATTTGTCACCTTTCCATCACTGTGAAATTTATAACAGTAAACAAAGAGGCCTGGTATACAAAAAGCATGAAAACACTATGTAACAGACAACACTGTGCATAAAAACTGATGTAATAAATGAAAATTTGAGCAGTCAGAGGAGGAGGACTTCATTATCTTTCTTACCAAACTACAGTACACCCATTACCTTTGTACCATAGTTAAAATTATTGAGAGATTATATTCCTCAAACTGCCAGTATTCCACAGCATTTCATGTGATTTACTTGGCCAAGAGAAACACTTCTGGCAACAATGGGCAAAACCCACAAATCAAAGGGAAAGCAATGACCCATGCCACATTCCTGTGACAAAGTAACCTAAAACTGTGTGAAAAGGTAACCAATTTTTTTCTGAGCTGCTTCACTTCTGGGATCACAACCTTCCTTCCATTGGCAAAATGTCTATTCACAATGACTTGGTTGGAAGCAGAGGGATCTTTGTGCTGTTCTTCCAGTTATGACTTACACTCACTGTGGACAAAACATATTTTAGGTACCCGAGGGAAGTGGAACATAAGCTCTTCCTGTGTCCCAAGACACTATCTTTAAATGCTTATTTCTTTTATAAACTGTCATAAAGTAATTCTTAATCTTCCATTTGGCAAAATAATCTTAATATCAGGACAGTATCCTTCAACTGTGTTTAGTCAGTCCTCTGATAATTCTCTGAATCCCCTTTCATTTATCTTCATGGCATTTTTTGAGAAGTGTCCTGGTTTTTGAGGATTTTTTGAGGATTGTCTTACGTAATATGAAGAAATTCTAGTGATATTTAGTGGTACCTTAGGGCTTCTACTTTTCGCAATGAAGAATGAAATTCCCTAGATTACAGAAAGTAAACACTTCAGGTTTTTTGAGTCTTCCAGGATTTTATAAGTAGTTAAGGGGTCAGTCATCCAATTTACAGCATGATTTGGCAATATAGTTGTCATATTCCAGTGACTGGAGACATGGAGGTTCTTGTTAGTTCCCACAACGACAAAGATAACACAATATCAGGTACAATTGCACAACTTTTTATCAGGTACAACTACACAGAACTGGTAGGCATTAAAACTGTAGTTGTTAACCTAATCCTATAAAGAGACAGAGAGAAGAGAAAAGAAAGAGAAGAGAAGAGAAGAGAAGAGAAGAGAAGAGAAGAGAAGAGAAGAGAAGAGAAGAGAAGAGGTTATGAAGAAAGAAGAGAGAAGAGAGAGGAAGAAGAGGAATAAAGAACTCATAGTGAAGTCACCACCGAAGGATCCAGTGGCATCACATTGGTCCTGTGGAGGGTCCAATCCTAGGAGAGGCCCAAGGGTTGGTATCTCTCCTCCTTCTATATTACCAATTTCTTTTTATGTTCATTGCTCATCCTGACTTGGTTTGGAAAGTTCCAATGAGTGGCCACCTGTCTTGCAGCTTGGAAAAAGCCCCTAATTGTCTCTTCTCAAGTTTTATGGCCTCCCCTCTTACCACCAAACTGTCTCTTCTCATGGCCTTCAGGCTGAGACAAATGTGTAACTCATCCCACCCATTACACTGTTATTTGTAAATTTGCTCCATTTGCGTATCTACTGAACAGCACATATTTGTAGATGCTTTTTTTTTTTAAAGTTTATTCATATAAACTCTGATTATCATCCTTTTTTTCCCAAAATTTTCCCAAATAAATAAGAAACAGGTCGGGGGTTTTTTGTTTGTTGGTTGGTTGGGGTTTTTTTGTTTTCTTAAGAAAAATTGCCACTACTCTTACTATTGTGGCTAAATGCTCCTTCCTAAAAGCGGCTTAAATGTTGGCTTTAACATTCCAGTCACGTGAATTATACCCTCAGGTTTCTCTTATGCCAACCAGGTTGTGCTTATGCTCATAAATAAGCAATTCTAATTCTGCTTGTTTATTACCCAAGCACCTATCATTGGTGTATAAGCAATTAAAGATTAAAGAATTTCTTCTCTCTTCGTCCTTTGGTGTCTTGATTAATTTTGTTCTCAGCATCACAATTCTGTGCTGCAAGTTCATGTGTTTCTTCTTTTCACTCTTCTCTTTTGTTTGATGTCATCCTAACTACTGTAGTACACTTCTTTGGTACTTCTCAGTGGTGTCTTCTAAGGAACATTGGAAGGTTTTAAGGACTTCTTAAAGCCCTAAGTTGAATTTAATTCTTAGAACTGGTTGTCACTTTATTAGCACAATAACAATAACATCTTAACAGAAATCTGAAGTTGGTTAGCAACCTAGTATGCTGTGCTTCTGTGTTTATCTTTGAAGCAAGCAAGTTTCTGAATTGTTGATAATGTGCCACATTTCCTATCCATCTCATCAAAATAAGTTCTGGTACTACAAAATAATTTATAGTACCTAGCAATCAACTTGAAATTGTGTTATTTATTAACTTTTAACTAAGATGCATCTGGACTGTGCTAGGGCTGATGGAATCAGATGTAATCAGAAAAGATCATGTTCAAAGTTCTGCTATAACAAAAAAAAAAAAAATTGTGACATGACATGGTGTTATGATTTTCTTTCACTTTGTCAGGATATGAAAGTTGGACAATTCACAAGAACAATTATATTTATGTACAGTCATTCTTAAGTGTGTCATCTCTTATGAAAATTTTATAAATAATTCAAATTGTGACTTTAATTAGTGTTCAAATCATCAAAAGGATAGTTCTACTTAAATAATTATTTGATTTTATTAGCAGCTGTTCTACTGCTGCAAAAATAACAGAAATAGAAAACTTTCCAAGACATCCAAACAAACTTGAACAAATACATGTGGGCCATTAGATTTTTCTGTAGATAATCTTGATTGCTTTCATCATGCAAGTAGGGTCTACAGCATATCTAGGAAATTTGCAACGATCTCAATAAAATTCAACTAAGTATTTCACAGTTAGAAGATATTCTTAAGGCTAACCTGTATGTCCTGATTCAACTTTGTAAAAGTCAACAAAATGTCTTCTATTGCTAATGTGTGGAGAAGGAAAAGGTCCCTATTAATGAGACTCTTGGGGACCCCTAACAGAATGTTGTGATTAGCATTTTGCAGCTATCATAATAAGGTAGCACAACTATTGCTCCATAGCTATTAGTGAAGGTTTTTCTTCTGACTTCACACATGATCCCTGTCTTGAAGAGTGATTTGTTTACCCAGCTAGAAACAAACATTATCACTTTTGCCACACTTTCATAAGATCATCTATCACTCCAGAAGAAAGGCATTGAACCTCAGTGGGTCCTGTGTCATATTTGTTAGCCCTACATGAATGGATGAGATACAGAGTACCTGAAATAGCACTAAATGTCTGTGCTTAGGCCCCTAAGTTTAACCAAGGCATTTATTAACTTGGGAGTGGGGAAGATGAAAAAAAGTCCCTTTTTACTTACATATTTGCATTTTTAATATAACTTAACATTTAACTTATCATTCAGCCAGTAGTCCTTTTAAGTAGCAGTGCCTTAGGAAAAAAAATAGGGAATGGAAAATGGATTCTAGTAAGGCTAAATTTTATTTTATTTTTCCATGGGAATTAATGCATATTCTCTTTCCTAACTTTGATTACCCAATGTAGCATTTTAATTTGTGTCTACTTGCCTCTAAAACATCTTACTCAATTTTCCTGCCTTCTCTTGAACTTTATATTCTCTGTTTTTTCATAAGAAACTGGCTGCAAAGTTAGTATCTATTAATCTGGTCTTTTTTTTATAATATTAAGCACTTAACTCAATTTCAGTCCCAATAATTTCAATCACATGTAGAGATGCCTTTGGCTATAGGTGCAAAGTCAAATGTTACAAAATCTTCCTTTAGAGTGAACCAATTTTATGCCATCATGACACAAGATTGGGTGTCTGTACTCAGTCTACCTCCAAGTAAGCTGAGTGTAAACATGAAGAACAGCAAAGTATCATGCAGACATGGCAGTTTAAGTTCTAGAAATTCTATAGGGACATTACTGTGGTGCTGAGACTCCTATTTATATTGTTATCGTATACCTTTTCCTATTATGATAAAATTTTTTGGTTTGGGTGGAATTCTGAAATTTTTGAGACATTTTCCATAAGCCAATTATGTTTTTTTCAATGGTACTTGGTAGAATGTAACAAACTTTTCACAGATGCATGATCCCCCACTACCAATACTATCTGACGCTCTAGAGGGAGAGAGGTTTAAGAAAGAAATAATTAAAAATCAGTTCTAATCCATATCTGGTCTTCTGCTGTTTTGGAAACATCAACAGTTCTGAACTACCAGATAGCATGCTCCACTGATAATTAGTTTCCCTCAAATGAAATATGATAAAAATTAGCTCTAGAAAACAGATTTTGAGTACAGAAATGTATCTACATTTGAACTGCATATGTTCCTAGTATAGTTCAAGGGCACCTACTCAATAAAGTAAGTGGTGTCCAGAGTACTAATCAACTGGCCAAATACAGGTGACCACTTTAGTGTGAGAAGACTTTCTCTCCACTGACTGTGCTGATCAGTTTCTGTAATGGGACATGAACACCCAGGTAGCATGCAAGCAAAGCATTCTTAAAGACAGCCTGGAACAGTCTTTGTTTCAGCTGCCCACACATAGGTATTTAGTACTGCTGAAACAACCAGAGTATCCGAGGCACTCTTGTGAAGGTAGAGGAAATTACACTGCATCCACTGAAGGTCAGGTGGAGCACTATAAGGTGTCTCAGGTGGCCCAAGACAGCTGTGTTTAGGCAACAGAATTGAGCCAGGTGTCTTTGCTGAAAAGCTTTGATTAAAAGTGTTTCTAGATCATTATAGGTAGGCTAGCCTAGATTTTAGTTCCATTATTATTATTGGTGATGCTAAAGAAAACTATCTGTATTATGTCAATCACATTGTCCCCCAATATATTAGAAAAGCATACTACTGACAAACAATATGCACAGGAGTTTACAGTGGAATTTTAGAAGTGGTGAAATGCCTCCTAATGGATGTAGTGAAGATTTTATTTACAGGAAAGCAGACTTCCAAAACTCAATAAATCTTTTTCCTTTTACCAGTAAAAACATATATTGGTTAATTGTAAAGATTTTTGCACTTGTAAAGTTTCACTGTGAGCAAGCAGATCTCATTAAATACGTGTACTCACAAGCATCTCATAATGTATTACTCCCATGATACACAATTTTTCAAATTAAAAGCGGTTGAAATGAAGTAAAGTGAGGAACTAAAACCAAATAAGCACCCATTTATATTTCAAATAAATCTGACTTTGTTTATCAGTGTCTTGCAATATTGCAGCAGTGGTAGTGAGATGAAGATACTGTGCAATGCAGGTTTTTGGGGGTTAATCTCTTAGTCCAACTGATAGTGTTGGAAAACTGTTTTCTGTGTTACACAAAGAAGTAACACTCATTTTTTATGGGGACTCATAATTCCTAGAAAAAAAACTCTGATATTTTTCAAAATACTTCTGAAGGACAAGAGAAGAGATATACAGAAAAAATTTGAGTTATCTGATTTTTGTCTCACATTCTTGTTTCACGAGCAAGTCTTATACAGCAAGAAGAAAGTCACTTTGCAGTCCTCCTGGGGTACAGCAATCGTGTATGAATCCATAATATCCTCTCATCCATGCATCACTGGGGAGGGAAAAATCAAAGTAAGCTTTCTCTTCCAGCTCTGCAGTGTGCTTTCTCTTTTTTGCTGATTACATGCTCTCTTTGCTTTTGAAATAATATCAAAAACACATAATAAAAACTTTAAGTGTTTGATTTAAACCATGTTGTTTGTCTTAAACAATGTATACAGAAATGGTCATCCACCCTGAAAAACAAACTCCCAGCAAACAAATAAAATCAGCAATAGCTTCCATGAATTAGGAGAGTGTTTTATATTTCCTTCAGCATAAAACAGGGAAAAATAAATCCCATCAGAAAGTAAATGAAGTGGATCTCAGCGTAACCAATCTATGAGCTGAAAATTAGTTTAATTCCCATGGTAAGAAGGTTAAGAGATTCATAGATTAGAGGGCCATAAGGGACTGTTGTGATCAAATTTATAAACTTATGCAGAGATTTTCAAAGGCACAGAAGACATTTAGGTACCAAATTCCCTCCGACTCACAAAAGAAGTTGGATTTTAATTGTAACTTCATTTAAAAATTCCCCTTTTAAAGAACAGTAATTTGACCAATACCCTGAATCCTATATCATGATGCACAGCAGTCCATGTTGCCCGTTATTCTATTATCCATGTCTCAACATAGTCAGTATGCAAAGAAACTGTAGCATCTTCAATATTTTCCATCTGATACTGTCTGCAGAGAAGGTAAAGAAGCAGTTGGTCAATAGACTACTCACAAACCTGGCCAGCAATGATAATGGTGAAAGTAACTTTAGACTGGAACAGGAAACACAACTTTTGGGTTGTTTCTATCTGGAGTAAGCAGAAGTAGATCCAAAATCTTACACCTTGAGGAAAAACACATCTCTTACTGATTTGATGAAATTATTCCTTTTGTATGCAATATAACCTTATGATGTCTCATCTTAATGATAAATTACAGATTTTCAAGCTTACTAGAGAACAGGGAAGATCTAATGCATCCATCTTGGAAGGAGTTAAATGTATTCCAGATAGTGAAACAGACTATCTTTGGGAAGGAAATGGCACATTCATTAAAAAAAAAAAAACAAAAAAAAAAAAACTTGAGGAAATTTGTTAATCTCTTAGAATAAATGTTTTTTCCATTGTCTACTTCCTATATTTAAATACAGATTATCTTAGTTTTAAAAATAGCATCTAAAAACACTAATGTAACAATAGGAAACAGAGGAACAGAGGAAGTGTTACACTGAACGAGACAGTGGTCAATCTCATCCTGTCTCCAACAGTGGCTGCTAACATGAACTCTTCCTTTGTTATATATATCTGGTGTCTCCTAATGAAAGGTTTAAAGCTCTGGTTGTGTTTGGTTGTGTTTCTTTTTCATTAAGTATTGTTGCATACAGCTATTTTGTTTGACTAATCCTGACTATGCTTTCTAAAACGTTTCCATAAACACAACTGCATACTTCTTTTTTCCAACTTTCATCCAATTAGTGCCTTTCTTCATCAGTTATATTTTGGAAATATCCGACTGGTCTGAAAGATACTCTCTAGTTTCAGGGACAGAGAGAAAATTTAAGACTGGGAATGTTTGTAGAACTGAGGTTTTTTAACATGGAAGAATTTTGTTTTCAGGGAAGCTTCTTCTTCCTTCCCAAGGTGACTGACATGCAAGCTCTGGCTGCCAATATGCTGACCTATGAAGAACAGAAGAAATCTCAGCAATGTATTTGCTACCTAAGCATCTGCAGTATTGCTACAATCTCAAAAGCTGAAGAAATTACAGAATTCTTTTACACATTAGTCAGTTCCATCTGTGGTCTGAATTCTTTACTTTTATATGCAGTACTGGAATTTAGCTCTGAAATTATACTTTTGCATAATTCTAGCCAACAGCTACTTTATCTACCTAATGGAAATAAAAAGAAATTGACCTCACTGGTGTATTTTAGGGGAGCAAGAATTAGTGTAAACTTTTGTGAGAGGCAGGTTTTCTAGACCAAAAAAGTAGGCTTTATAGGCTTAGACATACTGATGTTTATTCCGAAAGTTCAGGCATATGCAAACTAACAGGCTTTAAATGGTAATTAAATTAGTGGAAAGAGGTAGTACACTTCTTCTCTTTACCTTCTCCAACAACCAGTACCACCTTGTCTTTAGTTCTGCTATCTGTAATAAATATTGAGACTATACTGCCAAACAGAAAAACTGTCCACAGACTTAGTTCTTCTGTAAAAAATAGAAAGTTTCCCACCCAACCTCTCTTTAAATAGTCATACTTAGAGATGGATAAAAATTATTTTTTAATTTGGTAGTGAGGAATGATTTCTTATGTTAATTTTAGCCAAAAAGTTTTTCATTTTATAGGGTCATTTCATATTAGTAATATCTTATGAAATAATTTCATTCACATCTCTCACCATTGATTATTAATACATGGGTTCTGTTCACAGATCAGATAATATTTCCCAAACTGGATTTTCACCAAACTGCCTTTGGTTTCTATTGTATTAAATTTAAATCCTTTTAGGCTTTCTTTTTCTTTTTTCCAATTTCGTCTCATACTTCATCAACATAGTTCACTGTCCAATCTTCTTCACAGAAATGAGATTTAATGATCTAGGTGCCCTAATTCTCTCCTTGTCCCATCTCTATTCACCCTCAGACAGTGCTGGCTTTCTGTGGGTGCTCATACATGTTCACACAGTTTAATCATTCTCTTTCTCAGAGGTCTTCATACCTATGGTAGCAAAATCATGCATATTTTTCAGTCTGCACTTTAGCTAGTAAAGGAAGATGTGAGCCTAAAGAAAATAATAATAATAATAAAAAAAAATAATCCCTCACTCCATTTCCTTATTACTCTGGGTCATCCAGTTGCTCAAAGTCCTCCAGTTTGTCTTCTGTTGGGATAAATTCAGGATTAACTCTGTTCTCTTTTGTCCAATTGCAGCATTAGCTGCAATTTCACCATTTTAAAATGAACACTGATTCATCTCTGAGAAATCACTTGCTTTACAACAGAGTACCATTTGCCTGTTTAAACTGGTATCAAGTATCACACATCACATGGCTTATCTGGAAGGATACAGCCATGTCTGGGAGGAGGGATCTGAGTCTCCTTCTCTCCTCTCTTTCTCTCCCTATATATTTTTTCTCTTTTCTGGATCTAAAAAATGTTTGAATTTTTGCTGGGCTGAAATACATACTACTATTAATACCTTGACAAAACTAGTAGTGTGCCATCAGCATGTGTGTTGGTTTCAATACTTCACATGGATGCTATAACTTGATTTTTTGGCCTTGTTTAAGTCACCGTGTAATGAGTTTGCTTTTGATAATCTGACTAGTTTTCTCAAAAATCCTAATTTTTCTGGCTTGCCTCCTGTGGGTGTAGAAGCTGAACTCTGTCTGCTGCGCTTACTCAGAAAGATAATATTGTCTTTGGAAAATAATTTCTAGAAGAGCCAAGAATAATCACAGAAACAACAAATGTGAGGTCTGTGGACAAACATCACTTTTTTTCTTGCTTTGTTTTTAGAGACAGAACTTCAACACTTCTGAAAAACAGACACATAATGAGTGTTATTTAGCATATTCTTTCCTTGGGAGCTGGTAGAAGAAACTTTACTGATAGCAAATGCTGCAGGATACATTTTATTTTTTTTTAATCCTGGAAGGTGATCAAACACCACAGTAATAGCAATGAGCTAAAAACCTCAATGAAAAGGAAAACAGAAACACGTAATGTATACTTGAATGCATTACATTTCTCTTATTTTCATAATATTGAGCACAGAATTCATGGGCTGTAGTGGGAAAACAGCTGCCACATTACAAATATGAAACATCAGGAAACTATTATTAAACTTACAGTAAGAACTCGATATATAATTGTATTTATAAAAACTGTAATTCTTGAGATTAATCCACCATAATGGAATCTTTCTTATATCCCATAATTCCACATTCCCTCTATGCACCTATAATCCCTATTTCTTGGTTTTCGAGAGAGAAGTATCAAAACACAAGTTAGACAGATTTTAGGCACTTAAGATTCCTTTAGAAATACACTGCCTTTACAGTGTAATCATATTATGGTAAATCTTTGCAGACTGTAAATTTTGAAGTGTTAAATATATATATATATATATATACATACACACATATATATACACACACACACACACACACATAGAAAGAAAGAAGGATTTTAGGCATTCCAGTCAAAATTATTTTGGAAAATATATTTTAGGAAGGAATTAAGTTGATTTATAAATTGTCTTTGGTATCAGGGTGTTCTTTGATAAATAAATAAATAAAACTATTATATTTTTCATCCTGTATTTGCCAGAAAATATACCTTCAGCTTCTTATCAGGGAAGAGGGAGAGAAACTACCAATTTCCCATGTGCAATGAATGATATTCCGTTGTTTTGGATGTTTCAATAAAATAAATGTTGTCTCTTACTAGACAGAAATGATAAAATCCGTAGCCTCTATCATCTAATTTCACACTCTTCTTTTATTGCAGAACAGTTCCTTTGAAAAATCAATTTTGTCAAATTTTTAATGCTTTATCACATTGGTCACAATGAAACTGCTATATACGAGAGGATTGAATACATGGGCACAACCTGTAGAAATGCTTTTTAGCTTGATAACAACAGTCCTGAAGGAGATTTTACAGAGTAAGTTTAGTGTCATGCTAAGGAGAATCAGCATATTTAGGGGATTGTTTAGTCACAAGTGAGTAATGATTATGGTAGTTTTCAAATTCTGTTCTGGAGTGTATTGGTAGCATTCTTATTAGAGGTATCTCTGTACCAGTGGGGATCAGTGGCACCAGTGAAGCCACACTTCAAATACTGTGTTCAGTTTTGGGGCCCCCACTACAAGAAGGACATTGAGCTGATGGAGTGAGTCCAGAGAAGGACAACCCAGCTGGTGAAGGGTCTGGAGCATGTCTTGCAAGGAGCATCTAAGGAAAATGAGGTTGTTCAGCCTGGAAAAAACAAGGCTGAAGGGGGAACCTTATCTCTCTCTAAAACTACCTGAAAGGAGGTTGTAGCAAGGTGGGGGTCAGTCTGTTCTCTTAAGTAACACAAGACAGGACAAGAGGAAATGGAAGTTGTTCCAGGGGAGGTTTGATTGAATATTAGAGGCAACTTCTGCACTGAAGGGGCTTCCAGGCACTGAACAGGTTGACCAGAGAAGTAGTGAAGTCCCTGTCCCTGGAGGTATTTAAAAGAAGGTGTGGCACTAAGGGACAATGTTTCCTGGTGGACTTGGCAGCGTGTTAGGTTAGTGGTTGGACTTGATGATCTTAGGGGTCTTTTCCAACATAAACAATTCTATGATACTCTAAGTGAGAAAGGTAAATTGCAAGAAAGATAAAATTAAAGAAAGGAATGTTATGCCTGATCCTTTGTGGAGGTGCAGTAAAAAGCTCCAGCTTTCCCAAATAAGATGAAATTATTTGAGTGATCTTTTTAAATTTGTGGTATAGCAGTCTTGGTTTTATTTAGGATTTCCTGTTTAAGCAGACTGAAAGCCACCTCTCACTTTTATGAAAGTAAAAAAGACGTTTTTCTTTTACACATAAAGTTTTTCCCTCCCAGATTATTAAGAGTTTGTACAAAGATTTCAGTCCCCTGTGAAGACTCCTAATTTGTTCATCTTTTAGTATACACAAGGATGTGATAATCTAATATTTTTAATGCAAAAATATTCAGCAAATGCACTTAAAAATACCCCTGGGACATTTAATACAGCAAAGAGGAACTGGGAAGGCACATCTGCATTTTGTTTTTCTCTCACTTAAGCCACCCTTCTAACTGGTGGCTTGGATATTACCTGTGTGACATTCTGAATACCTTGTACCTCGTTAGTGAAATATTTCTCAGAGATTTTCCTTTACATGCAGTCTGTCAGTACACAAGCCATCTTGAAAGCATCCTTTAAATAGTATCATTCATACATTGCTCTATTTTTTATTATTAATGCCTTTCAGAGGATGGGTTTTGAACACAGCCCTTGCTACTTTTCATGGGCAGAACTACTTTCCTGGAGTTGTCAGCTCCAGCTGTGTCAGAGAAGTCTAAAAATAAATGCACATACTGCAACCTGGTGAGACTGTTATACTCCTGTGGTGCTCAGTCTTGCTCCTCAGCGAGTTACACTAGTTCATTGGGTCTAGTCCAAAGGAAGTTTCTCCCTGCTCTCATGTATTTGCTGAGAAAGGTTTTGAAGTAGTAGCCTCTTTCTTGGGAATGGGGAGGAAACTTGTCTGTTCTTGTTAAGCATATAATATAACACACTGAAGATCCTTTCAAGCCTGCAGCAGTTCTGACATTGCACGGTGCCAGCAATGGCTATTGCTGCAAAAACCTAGACGTAGAAGGACTATATAATCAATCCATTCCTAAAAATAAGTGGAACAAAAATAATTCCATGAAAAACACTGGTTTTCCCCCAAAGTGTATCCTCCTTTTTCCCTTTCATGCCTATTAGTCTGCATCTTGCACACATGAGATTTATTCAGCCTCTGAATTCAACCACTGATGTGTCATTTACATATCTTTCTCTTTTCCAAGCAGACTTCTGTAGACATTTTTGCTATTTTCTCCAAATGTGGCATCTCAGTGTGGGTTTTCCCTCTCAGAGGAAAGAAACACCTTGAAATAAAATGAAACCCACAGCCTTAGAATAAAGGAAGTTAGTTTTAGAAACTTAAAGAGAGTTCATTAGATGTGTTCTCACAGTAGTTTAGAAAAATTAAAGGGAAGAGCGTCTTAAATAATTTCAGCAAAAGCCAGCATAGTTAAAAGTAAGAATTAACTCCATTCTCTGGAAGAGAGAGGCAGAGAAAGTAGAGAGCACCCGTTGCCTTTATAAAAAGACATGTGTTAAGTCACTTTTAATAAGCATCGGTAGTTACAGTTAAAAAAAAAGAAAAGGAAGAAAAAAAAAAAAAAGCAAAGTTCCAACAAAAACTAACAACATTGCCAGCATTCAAAAAGTTGCTTGAGGGTTTTAAAATTTGGTAATAGAAAGTGAGACATTATATATACTGTCAGCTCAGTGATTTGGCTTTAGCTTTATCTACTGCAAAGCAAGAGGTCGGGGTTAACGAATAGCCAGAAGACTCCTGCCTTTGGGACCAGCAGGGATGAGAAAGATCTGCCCTTCTGGGCTCAGGGGAGGGAGGAGATGCAACTCACTTCTCTCTGGAGCACTCCCCAAGTAGATATCTAGCTACAGACACAACAACAGTAATTACCATCACAAAGATGGCAGAATAGCTGAAACAGCATGGGGCAGTACAAAAAAAAGTCAGAATCCTCAGGAGCTATTGAGTACCCTCTGGAAGCCTGAACATATGTGGAAGACCTGACACTGCTTGCTTTAGAAGTTTCCCTTAGCTTTGAATAGAGGGATTTAAGACAGCAGGTATAAAACCGTGCATTGTTGGAATCTAAGACAGCAGAAAGCAAAAAAATATGAATCACCATTAGTCATTATAAGGAAATAAAGGAATATGTTCTGAATACAGATGGAGCCCTTCACAGGGGCAATGACAGCGACTGAGAAAACAACAGAGCTCTCAATCCTCCTCCCTTGTAATGACAGCACTGCAACAGGATCTTACATGAAGCATAGTCCACTTGCTCCTTAGTTATCATTTCTGAGTCAGCTAGGGTTTGACACATTGATGTTCCAACAAATAACTTATCCACTGAGCTTACAAAGGTTAAAGTTCTCTTTTTTTATAGATCACAAGAGCAGAGAAGCAGTGAGGGGCAACGCTCACTATTTAGGTTCATTTCTTGAGCTGTGTCCCTGAAAGTTGAACTATGAGATGCACTTTTAGCCAGAGATGTTTTTAGTCTTTGTGGTGACTGTGCAAAGGTGTGCTGAACACATCCTCACCTCTGCTGCTCCATGGAAATTCTTGAAGAACTTCATCCCATAGACCCACGCTAGGCAGAACTGCAGCCCATGGGAAGAGTTCATGTTGAAGTTCATGGAGGACTGTCTTTAGGAGAGGGACCCTACACTGGAGCAAGGGAAGAGTGTGAAGAGTCCTCCTTCTTGAGGAGGAAGGAGCAGCAGAGACAATGTGTAATGAACTGACCATAAACCCCATTACTCCCCTTGTCCTGTGCTGCTGGGAGAAGGAAATCAAGAAATCAGGAAATTGTGCCCAAGAAGAAGGGAAAGGTGTGGGGATGGTGTTTTAAGATTTGGTTTTATTTCTTGTTATCCTACTCTGATTTTGATTTCTAATAAATTAATTTTACCCAAGTGGAGTCTCTTTTGCCCATGGCAGCAAGTGGTGAGTGATTCTTCTGGTGGTTTGTTCTACCAGTTAAGCATGCTTTAAAATGCAAACCACAACAGTTTTTTTCCACTTTGCTTTTTTTGCTTGCTACACCATCATGCTATTGGTTCTTTTTTTTTTTTCTTTGTTTCTTTTTTCCACAAGATTAAAAGCTATTAAGTATACAGTGTGTTCTCACACAATGATATCTAAACGTTGTAATCAAACTGCCTGTAAACCTGTTTTTTGACAGGTAGAACTGGCAGAAAATCTCACTGGAGTATATCTTTTCACACTGCTTAAATCATTTTTGTGGCTCTTCTCTGCCTCACTTCCCATTTTTTAACCTCTTCTTCAAAACAGTTAAAATAAAACTGAATTCTCCTCTAGTATCAGATTGCTCACTATGTGACAAACATTGAGGAACTGTAGGCAATGACCTCACAGCATGCAATAAAAGAGTCAATTTTTTTTTCCATTAATGGGCAATACAGGAATTAAAATTTCAGGGGTTCCGTTCTCACCATATTTAAGACTGCCATATAAATTTGGGTAATTCTTCAAAAATTTCTGAATGTTTCACACAAGATGTACTAAACTGCAAGTAGGACCTTCTTAAGAGTTGTTGTAACATTTAATTCTGGTTTGGGCCAGGATAAAGGTGATTTTTTGTCTTGTACTTTTGCTTTTAGCTAAGTCTCTTGTAAGTAGTTGCACTTGCTGAAATTAACAGCAAGTTTTTCAGACAGTGTGTGCTTCTAGGACTGATAACACTTGATGTTTATAGTTACTGTTAGAGACTGGTATGCAGAGCCAAGGACACTGCTCAGCTCTGAGGAAAACATAAAAAGGTCCCACCTGCATCCCTCCTTTGGGGAGGAATGGACAAGATAGATGCCAGAATTGACCAAACAGAGTATTCCATCCCATATACGTCATCCTCAGTATAAATTTGAGGGATCACGAGGGCCAAGCCAGATTTCCTGCTTCCAGCTTCCGGCTGCCTGCCCTTCCTGCCTTTCCTGCTTCCCTTTCTTCACCCAGCATCCTGGAAGGATCCCATCCGTTCGTCTGCCTGTGGTCCTGATCCATGCCAGCCCATATCTGTGTGTTCCTGCCTCCAGTTCCCAACTGCTGCCGACTCCAGGAGTCCAGCCTGGACTTTCCCAGGGCTGCCCTGCAGCCTCAGTGGTGACGTGAGAGCTATTGGGGGAAAGGGGGAGGAATGTGGTATCCATTTTCTTGTGTATTTAGTATATATTTAGTAATTTTTCCTATTTATCATTACTGTTTCATTAAAGTTGTGTAGTTTAGTTTAGTTTCCAGCCCATAAGTCTCTCTCCCTTATTCTCTCTCTTTTCTTATCAGGGAGGAGAGAGAGATTAATAGAGAGCGTCTGTTACTCAGTTTAATTGCCGGGCCAGTGTTAAACTGTGACAATAGTCTCTGGGTGCTTTGGGATCCCCAGTTGGAAGACTTTTTTATGATTAACATTCCTTTTTTTTTTTTTTTTGCTATATTTTTGTTACTGTGACATCAGTAAAGGTATTCTAGAAATTATTACTAAACCCCCCTCCCCCCGAAGTAAATCTTTGTCATCTAAAAGAATAGAGATAGAGGTGTTGTTCTGATTTTATGGCTGAAAATTAAAGGTTTGAAAGAAAAAATTCCTAAGAAGAGACTCCAACTTCCCCTTTCACAACAAAGTCCAGTGTATTTTATGCTTGTCTACTCATTCAGTATAATTCTCCTATGTACACAAACAGAACTACAAAACTACATATCTGTATACCAAGTTTAATTCCGAGGTTGGAAGACATAAAGGAGCCTAATTTAATATACTAGACATTTTTCCTAGAGGTGCATATGGATTGCACACTGTCAAATAAACTGCAAAATACATTATAACAAAACAATTAAAACTGCTGATAATTATTACAATTAACTCGCTGCTTCTTACTAATGGAATGTTCAAGCATCCGAGAATTCCTGATTATCAGAAACTAATGGATGTTCAGAAGAGGATGTCATTTTCTGTAGCAATTTGTTCTTGGCCGATTTAATGTTCCCTCAAAATAGTTTTCCATTCCCAAATGTCTCATTTGTGGCTTTGCAAAAGAAAGGATCATGACAGTATTATTTTAGTGCTTATTCTGTCTTCATAAGGCTCAGGTCTACTCACTTTGCTGATATGCCAGGAGTATATAATCGAAAACAAATGAAGACTTGAGTAATTCTATACATTCATGTGAACAGAAGAAGAGGATTCTCGTTTTCAACAGTGTTAAATATGAACTAATTCTATTGAAGTGTGTAGAAATTTGGCTGAAAGAGGGACACTGAAGCTTGGTCCATTTTATCTGTATTTCAGTGTCATGGGTGCTACTCTGGCTGTGTAAAAGCTCTTTACTATATAGCTTTTGATCCCTGTCGTGCTGCTGTAAAACTTGTGACGCTGTTCCAGTGCCTGACCATAGGGCTGCCCTATCTAGGTTGCAAGAGCAAGCATTGAAATGGAGTTTAGCTATTCAAATCCAAACAGTGCCTGCAGTAGCCTTTTGACAGAAAGAGCAAGTTGGGAACAGCAAGGGATAAAACCTCCAAGCTTACTTATGTCCACATGCATTTCTTGTATTTGCAATGCCAGCTGCACATCAATTAAATATTACCCTGAAATGGAATCTTTTCTGCAGGGAGTCATATAACTGCTTTGGCAACCCCTTTATTGTGCCACTGTAAAAACTCATGATACAACAATTTAATCTGTAATTTGCTTTAAGAATTACTGTTATGTACTTTACAACAGGGAACACTGTGACAGGATGACATCAATTCTATAGGACACCTGTTTTACAGATCAGAACTTCTCCAGTGACAAACATCTTGGGAAAATACATTTCTCAAAAGCTACATTGTCTGCAAAAGCATGAGACAATTAAATTTCTTTTTGAGATTTCTATTTCCAGTACCTTCATTTTGTTCTTCTGAGAAATAATGTAATTAAGGGGGACAAGCAAGTATTATTATTTCTTCAGCATTACCTGTGTGGTTTTCTGTATTGAACTTACATGACAACATGGTTTGTGACATAAAGGTCTTACCTCCTTTTACAAACAAACAGTATAAATCAAATAAATAAGCCATCACATCATTAAGGACTTCCACACACACAAAAAAGAAAGAAGGTGAGTAGGAAGAAAAGCTTTATTCCTTCATTAGATGTGTTTAGACATTCATAAGATATGATATAGTCTGAGCAATAAGTGTCTCTCTTTGAATTTTAAATGAAATTCTCAATAAACTGGGGCAGAATTTCTAAGGATTACTTTAAGACCTTTAATCTTTTTTTAAAGCAGGAAATACATTAGTGCTTTGCTGATTTTTAAAGCAGGAAATACATCAGTGCTTTGCTGAATCAGGGCCTAAAAGAGCAATCCAGTCACACTGTGACAAAAATATCATAGTGTGTAAAATATCCATAATGTGATTAAAAAGAAAAAAAGGTCATTTTGAAGCTTAAAAAAAAATTAAGAGTTGAAGCTCTGAAATGTTTCCACACCTAGGTTAAGCAATATGTAACTTCACTAATACATGTTCACCTAATAACACACTTTCACTAATTACTCAGCTTGGACAAACAGCTTTGTGTCACGCGGGATAGAGGTAAGCAGCAGGTAAATCCATTCTGGAGTTAAATGGTAGAACAATATTCTATAAGCCTTATGAAAGGCCTATAAAATAGAGTTGCAAGTGCGAGGTATATTGCTGAAGGATGAATGCAAATGCCACCAGTTGCATATTGACTTCTGAACCCACTTGTGTCTGAGGGAAACAAAAAGGAAGTGAAAGGCAATCAAGAGCAGCGTTGATAAAGCTTAAGGGAAAGCAAAGAGAGAGTCTGTTCAGTGGTTGGAGTTCAGCACAGAAAAGGCAGAAATCCTCATCAGGCCATACTACTGTTAGACATACCTGGAGAGGGAACCAAGTCCAGTACCTCAGCAGTTCTGTAGTGAGCCTTAAACTTCAAGGGAGAGCACTGAGCCGGGGAAGATTTGTAAGAAACCAGGAAAAGAAATTTCCTATTGTTGATGCCCGACTCTGCTCACTGAAAGAGGACTTCTACTTCTAATGGGAAGACCCCCATAGTATCGCAAACACGAGTTTTTATAGTTAGATCTCATGGCAACATATTACTGCCAAGAGGCATGAACACCTAAGTTATGAGTGTGACCAATATATGCCCCTACACCTGCTATAATCACTACTTGAAGTCCAGCATTCAACATCTTTTTTTAACACATAGTATGTGGGGTTATATATTTGTACTGCATTTGGTCAACAGTGGTATGGTTTTGATTACAGACTTCATGTGCTGTCACAGGATGAAACAATTCTTTTTCTGATTTCACCTTAACTTTAAAATGGCAAAGCAAATTAAAGACAGTGAAAAAAATAGAAAACGCTATAAAGCTCTTGAAGGACTTTGGAGTATTCTGTGCTAGAACACAAAAGCCCTATTAGCTTCTTTTTCTCAAAACATAAATGTGGGCTCACATATTCAACAGATATCTCAGAACACTTGAGTTGTACTACAATTCATAGTACAATCTTCTTCTATGATCTTTTCTTAATACAGTTTCTTTCCTCCTACTCCTTTTTCATACTCCATAGCTAGGCTGACATAGAGTTGCTTAGAATGATTCACAATTTTAAGAGTGCTGTGGATATGTAAAACATGAATTAGCCTTACTTAAAGGATTGGAATCAGAATGTAAAGGAGAGAAAACACTCTTTCAAAAAGCTATGAGGTTTGCTCAGTACCACTTTGTGGAAATTGCACAAGCAAATCTCAAAGGGCAGACAGATCTCACAGTGTCCATCTTTCTCTGCTGATTTCTAATAGATATAACCTCTGTTCACAAGCTTGGCATACTCAGACAACTTATTTGTGGTTTTAAAGCAAACATTTTTACTTTTTTTTTTTCCCTAAAGAAAGTTTCCCAAATATTTCCATAAATCAAAGACTGCAGATGTAAAGCACCACATCTCAGTTCTGAGATCTCAGTACCCTCCTCAGACCTAAAGGTTATTATCACATTCAAGGGTTTGAGTTGCACATAAATCACATTTTAATTCTGGCGACATGAGAGAATAAACCAGGAAAGAAGGGGTGAGGACGTGTTATCACAGATCCCTGGAAGAACAGCAGGAGGCATTGAAAGTAAACACAGTAACAACATGTCCCAGCCCTATCTGAATTTCAGCTGCAAAATGAGAAAATGAGCACAAGGATCGATTCAAGTCCCAGATGAGTCATATGACACCACTAAATGCAGAAAAAACCTTTCTTTCCCAATATCAAGACAGTTGACTTCGGAGTTATTAGCTGAGGTTTTAATTCTTCATTGTTCACAGCAGAATGCTCCTTCCTAAAAAACCTCAAAACTGTTGGCAGGCTATGCTAAAAAAGATTGCTAATTATTGCTAAGTGGGAAAATATCTTTAATTTGGGGACTTTATGAAGGACACAGCAAACTGAAGAAAGCTGAATGATTTCTGGCCTCCTGCAGTGAATTTTAAATACCCAGAGAAATAATAGGCTGTCATCACCTCAAGCAGTTTATGGTCAGCCTTGTAGATGTGGCTGAAGGAGTGTGCTGGGAGAGTGTGGGGCCAAAAAAGAGTCAAACTCCAGCTTTTGGCTACACCACTGAACAGAGGCTCAGATAGGTCACAGGAGTGAGACACACAGTTTTAATGCAACGTTTGAAAGAGGAAGGTACTTTCCATTGTCCACTTTGCTTCTGGAAGCACACAGGCAGCATATTTGTGCCACCAATGGGAAAAGTCTTGCCTTTTTGCTACGGGAGCATTCATCTGCCATTTTTGTTTGTTTGGGGTTTTTTTGAGACCAAAATATTGATGCTGCAGAACAAATGGATACAAGAATAATCAAGCAGTGAGTGAACCTGATGAGTGCATTTTACATCTGAGAATTGTTTCCCTTTCTCCATCCCAGGCTGAAGTAACTGTGAATTACTTTAATTAATCTGGCATCGAATGTCATAGTCTAAATGAGTTCAAAAGATTTTGATACAATCCATTGCACACCACAAGTATCACCTTCAGCAGCAGTCATTTCTGTAGTCTTAAATCTGAGGGACATGCAGACAAGATGACAGGTGCAGTATAAAAGAATAAAATATAGTCAAAATCAATTACAACAAGTAATTTTTCTTCCTTAAGCAACAAATTTTTGTAAAAGAGAAATTACTATAACAAAAGCATCTGTAATTTCTTTAATGATTGAAAGATCTATATATTTTGCCTAAAACTAAGTTTCACTTTTTCAGTTTAAATTACAAATAAAGTGTCTGGTTTCCCATGATCGCCACAGTTCGTCATATTGGAAACTGTAACTCATGTCCTAAACAATCAGATGCAACTAATATAATAGTCATAATTAATATAATGTTTTCATATCTAAGAGGAAACAGGCAGATGGGAATGAGTGTCTCACATGCATCTGGCACCAAATAATAGGAACCTGGTAAGAGATTTTTTTTTGCTTGACTTTCTATTTACAGATTTGATTAAGTACTAGGAGTTTCTTTGTGTGAATAAGCTAGAAACCAAGACATCCCAGCACTGTAATATTCCAGTTTCAAATTAAAATATTTAGTCCCTGTATCCCACCATCTTCTTGTCTTAAGAAGGGAGTCACCCTTTTCAAGCCATGCAAAAAAAGACCATTGTCAGTTATGTAATAGGCTACATAATTAGCAATAAAAATATCACGTGATAGTAGAATTCCAATTAAGAAATGAAACACAGAAAAATAGTTTATTTATGACTTTTTTCTTTTTAATCTGAATATCTAACTCCTAAAGAGTTTTTCTGAGATAATGGCTGTGCTACCAGTGCTAGTTAGCAAGGACCTCTTTTTAGGAACAGCTTTCACAGACACCTTCCATACAAATTGTATGTCTAAGGGAGGTGTCTGAAAGCCTGACTTTGTCCTCTGCTGTTACCTATCCAGACCCATCTTGCCTTTGAAAATTCAGACAGGGGAGGAGGAAGCAATAAATATGTCTTTTTAATAACAGGTTAATTTTCAGAGCTTTCACGATATCAGAAAGACACCGTCGAACCTGTAAATCCATCTCCTGTATACATTTTTCTCTTTTATGAAAGAGGGTCTCTCAGTCTTGCATGGTGAAGCTATTCCACTTTTTTTTTAATAATTAGCACTGAGTTATATTTACACTCAGAATGACCCTTCTCTTATGTCAGCACCTATATAACGGACTCAGGCTAAGATCCAGTCCCAGATACTAAGTAATTTACAGAATCACAGAATGATAGGGGTTGGAAGGAACCTCTAGAGATCATCTAGTCCAACCCTCTGCAAGAGCAAGTTGCACAGGATCACATCCGGGTGGATTTTGAATGTCTCCAGAAAAGGAGATTCCACAACCTCCCTGTGCAGCCTGTTCCAGTGCTCTGTCACCCTCACAGTAAAGTTTTTCCTCATGTTCAGATGGAACTTGGCTGTGTTCCAGCTTGTGCCTGCTACTCCTTGTTCTCACAGGGCACCACTGAAAAGAGCCTGGCCCGATCCTCTTGACCCCTATACTGTAGATACATATAAGCATTAATAAGATCCCCTCTCAGTCTTCTCCAGGCTAAACAGACCAAGTCTCTTGGTCTTTCCTCATAAGAGCAGTGCTCCTGTCCTCTAGTCATCTTCATAGCCATTTTCCTGTCTTTCTTGAACTGGAATCTCATAACTGGACACAGTTCTCCTGATGTGGTTTCACTAGAGTAGAGAAGAGGGTTCACTGACCTGCTGGCCACACTCATCTTATTGCATCCCAGGATGCCATTGGCCTTCTTGCCCATATGGGCACAATTCTTGATCATAGGTAACTTCCCCACCAGAAGCTCAACATGAGCTGTCAATGTGCACTTGGAGTCCAGAAAGTCAATTGTGTCTTGGATCACATCAAAAGATGCTAGACAGCAAGTTGAGGGAGGTGATTCTCCCCCTCTACTCTGCTCTTGTGAGACCCCATGTGGAGTACTGTGTCCAGTTCTGGATTACCCAACATAAGAAGGACATAGAGCTTCTTGAGCATGTCCAGAAAAGAGCCACAAAAATGAACAGAGGGCTGAATCACCTCCCCTATGAAGACAGGCTGAGGAAGTTGGGGTTGTTCAGCCTAGAGAAGAGGAGGCTTTGATGTGACCTTATAGCAGCTTTCCAATATCTGAAAGAGACCCAGAAGAAAGCTGGGGTAAGACTTTTTGCATGGGTGTGTAGTGAAAGGATAAACAGCAATGGTTTAAAATTGAAGAGGGAAGATTTAGGTTAGACATTAGGAAAAAAATCTTTCCCGTGAGTCTGGCGAGACACTGGCACAGGTTGCCCAAGAAAGTTGTAGCTGACCCCTTCCTGGTGGTGTTCAAGGGCAGGCTGAGCTACATGATCTAGTGAGGGGTGACCCTGCCCATGCAGGGGCATTGATCTTCAGGGTCCCTTCCAACCCTAGCCATTCTATGATTCTATGAAATAGGATCAGTCATGGTTGAAGGGTGGAAATGCAGATGGTTGGAATTACCATAATATATACAAGGACTGACTAACTGTTTATGATAAATTCATATGAATTTGTATGGATTATTATTTCCTAATGGGAATTCTATGATAGTAGAGCCTCATACAAGGATTTACTACTAAACACTCTTTATCAAGTGGTTGCAAGTGGTACAACTTCAGATCAAATGGTTGTGAGTGACTCAGCCGAAATGAAGGGGAACTAAATAAGAGCACCTCTAAAATTAAGGCTTTAAATTCAAAAGAGAAAAATTGCAGGAGCTGAACTGAATGTGACAGAGACTTAGAAACTGACCAAGTCAAAAGTACAAAATTTTTCTTCAGTATTCATTACAAATAAAGTAGAGGAAACTGGGAGGAAAAGGCCCCCAGATCTAAGTAGGTGAAAAAGTGTCTTCAAATGTGAGAAAAGTAATAAGGCTGCAAGAGAAGGAAAAAGGGTTTAATCAGTAGTGAGAGTTATGTGTTACAGGTCAATATGTTTAGAGAAGTGAGAACTGCAGAAGTAAAGATAAATTAGACCTTGTAAAGGATATTAAAACAAATAATGAAAAGTTTTTTATTCACATAATTAAAAATAGATCAAGGAAGAAGATTATATATAATCTAGATACGGCCCGAAAACCTGAATTAATGTTTTTGCCTCACAGTTGAGGACATCAAGCATACAAGAAGAGGCAAGCTATCTTACAGAAATCAGGCTCTAGAAGCATAAATTACTGTAAGTAGGATGCAAAAATATTCCTAGATATTGAGTGCACTCAGGCTGGGAGGACATGATAATCCCTATCAGAAAGATGATATGATACAATATCTCAGGTAACTTTAGGTCTTTCAGGAGACTGTAGCTGCTGTTTTAAGTCCATATAGTACCAATGGTGCTATGAAAAGAAAAATACCATTTGGGCATTTATTTTTATGTAATGATTTGAAACTAATTTGAAGGAAAGAATGAGTTAAGATTTGGAAGTAAACATACAATAAGATTGAAAAACAAACAAACAAACAAAAAAGACCATGAGTTCATTAAAATTTTGATAGCCAGGCCAACAGACCATCTAGATGCCCTTTGTAAATAATTTTGAATAAGTAGTAGACAAATGAAATGAGGAAGAAATGACCAATACAGACCTCAATTAAGAATTTGGTATCATGAATCACGGTAGCTAAAATTAATAGTATAGGCCACAAGGTCATGGCATTTTTGCTGTTGACTTCATCAGTTTGAAGGGATAAAAGGGAAAGAACCACATTTAGTTGACCACAGCATTACTACAGGCTGGTTCCAAAACAAGCAAGGCAAGCATAGAATGCAGTAGATCAAATACTTCCAGGAAAGAGAAGAAATCATTAATGCACCTGTATGCACTACCATGTACAATTCTTGCCACTCATGTTAAAAAAATATATTCATTCATACTCAAGCAAAGAAGGATTATTAGGATCATCAGGAGTATAGAGATGACCTCCTGAGAGAAATTTGCAGTGTTTTTCATAACAAAATGAAGGCCAGAAGAGGTTATGACTGTTCTTTTTAAATAAAACAATGGTAAACACCAGGGAGAGATAAGAACTACTTAAACTGAAGGATGATCTTGGCACTAGTACAAACGCCTGTAATAGAGCTATGAATACACTTAGTTTGGAAATTAGGAAGAGGTTTCTAAGTCAGAATACCCAGTCTGTGAAACAGCTTTTCCACAGGAAAATGCAGGGTGGGCAAGCAAAACCCCTTTTTTTAACAGATACAGTTATGGAAGTTTTCATTAGGACAAAGCTGCCTATGTCAGTTGAAAGGCTTACCTTTGGATTTTTATGCTACATGTTTTTAGCATCTATTAATTTAATGTGTCACTTAATAAAATTGTATATCTTTTATTAAATGAAAAAAAATTAGGCATGGATTTTTTCAGAAATAAGAATACCATTACGGATTATTGAGACAGATATCAGCCCCTTAGAAATGATACTACTGGAACACAGATAGATATCCTAATAATGACATATATAAAGAACATAAAGACAAACACATTCACAAAAATAAAAATACTTTGGGAATGGTTGAACACATATGAGCATGAGATTGATGATAATTTTTCATATGACTAGATCTTACATGCTGTTTCCCATTGACTGATATTTATATAGAATATTAAGCAGATTACTATAAATAATTTTATTTATTTTTATAATCTTCATAGCTTTAGGTTAGATTTCTGGAAAGAGGAAAAGAAAAGCAAAGAAAAACAATATAAGGATACAATCTCTACTGCGAAGATTTCAAGTCAAGCTTCAATTCAAAATTTACTAAAGGATGTTATGTGCAGAGATGGCGTCAAGGCTTGTCAGGCAAAGAAAATGACTTGACTAAAAACATGCCATACATATCTTATATGCTTCCATTTTCAAGTTCCACAACTGACTGCGTATTTTGAGAGAAAAAAAAAAAAAAAGAAGAAAAAAAGAAATTAATATTTAGAGAATGCAGATTTCAAAACAGATTTTAACAACACTTGGCTGACCAAAGGAGATACCCAGTCTATCAAAGTCCAGATAAAAACCACAGGATAGAGCAGGCTGCAGTGTCATTATATTCTCAGAAATAATTAACATTTTTCAGTGACAATCCTTCCCAGGTGCAACTTAGTAAGGCGTGTTCTCTTAAAACATACACCCGAGAGCCTTTTCAATTCCTGGAATACAATACTGAAGAGAGTGAAAAAGCTTCCAACTTTTTTTCCATCTCAGGCTGTTGCCTCCAGCTTCTAGATGTCAAGGGCATACTTGATGGTTCTAGTTTAGCAGCCAGAATAAAACTTTGAAAAGGAAAGACAATTAGTTGTTCTATTACAAAATGTTAGATGGAACAGCTAAGCCTTCACAGAGATGTTGTGTAAACCCACCTCTCAAAGTTCAGCCACCATACCTCCCAGTTCTTCTATAAACATAGTCTAGTACAACTGCTTTGTCAGATGAACTTTTATTTTCCAAGCAGCTTGACAAACCCCTTATTTGCAAGCATGTAAATCAAAAACATATTGAGATTCTCAGATGTTTTAGGAACAGACATGAACATGATAAGATAAATGTCAGTTAGTTTAGCATAAAATTTTGCATGTTTTTGATGACTAGTTTGTTTTCTATTCTATTTTGTTTTCCTTATTCAAACCAATTTGTTTAGGTATTTCCATGGAAGAAGTAATTTATGTTTCTCAGGAGTTCCTACAGCTTTTTCAGGCTTCCATGGATTAATCATAGGCTACGTTTTTTTTTTGTAGCAGTATTTTACTGAAAACTAAATTGATCTACAATGTGTCCTACTGTAGAAATTTCCCAAGCAAGGATATCATCAGTACCCAAACAAATGAATAAAAGCATATCAGAGTTTTTCAAACACAAGACACTATCTCTAACTTAAACAATAAGGTTCTATGCCTTAATGATGTGATAAATGAACATAACTTCAAATTCTTATTTTAAAAATGGTGTGATTAAATTAAATAATTCTACTGTTATATCATCGCCTGTGTACTTCTTTTATAAACTTCACTTCCCAATAGGTATTTTAATGAGTCAAATGTCTGTAATAATTCACTGTCCTTGCATGACAAAATATTCACAGTGATTTCATGTCTCCTGTTACAAACTCCAAAAGTGGTACTTAAAAAATGACAAGGCTTTTTATCATTTTATTTTGGAAAAGTTATTTCCTTTGGAGCAGTATTCTTTCTGAGACTTTATATTCACTGCAAGTTCTCTGACACTATTGCCACGATGCTCTAAAGAGAAAATCAATGCCAGTTGCAGCTGTTTTGAAAGAAAAAGGAACAACAACAAAAAAACCCTAAAAGCAAACAAAAAAAGGGAGTTTCTTTCCCACCAAGATTTTGAAACTGATTATTTCTGCTTTCCCATACCTCAGACTCACTATGAATTATTAACACTAAGGATTATATAAAACTAAACCATTAACTGTTAAATTGCTTTCAGTGAGAAGTATTGGCATTTCTCCCGTTCCACCCAACATGCAAAGACTCACATCTACTGCAAATAGTTGAGATTTGGTTGTAAGGTAAAACCCTGCAATCATGGCACCAAAAGATTCAGTGAGAATTTGTTCTTGGATTTCAATGGGGTCAGGATCTCATCCATATTGGCACAGCTTGGGAGGGGAGTAAGAATTTTGGTCACATCACTTAGTATCACTTTTCTCCATATGTGCCGTAAAAGATCCCGCCCAAGGCAAGTCTCATATTACAAAGTGACATGAATACGGGTTAGAGACTATACATTTTCTTTTCACATATACAATACTGCTGTCTTTTTCTTAATTGGAGTAAAAGTCTGATTATCCCCAGAGACACCTAAAAGTACTTTATTAGACCAGACTTTATTTCTTCTGTTGATTCATCATTTCTTGGGTCTGTTTCACTTGACACAGCCTTAACCAAAGCCATACGCCAAAATTCTCTAATCAAGACTAAGAGTAATCACGTAATTGATTGCTCGCAAACAACTCTTAAGACCTGTGCTCTCACCAGTGAGCATGGATCTTGGCATCAGATTAGAGTTTGATTGCAGCCAAAAAACTCTCAGGTCACTTTTCAGATCAACACATAAGCAGACACACTACTTAGACTGCATATGCATAATTATAATCTGTTAAAATCACTCTGACCTTGATTGCATACTAGCTGAAGTATGCATACAGCACAAGTGTGGAAGCAACAAGCATAAGTTCATTCAGTGCCTTCAGGACAATCATTCATTTCTGTACTCTGGATAGAATCTAGCCCTACAGGAAAGGAAAGAAGAAGCCCCAAATTGTAGCCATCTCTCTCCTCTGCCAAAGCTGAACTCTAAATTTTCTCCCACAGAGCACTTCTGGTGCTCATTTGGTCAAGAATGCTATTAGAAGCAGGAGAATAAATCTTTAAAATAGATGTAATGTTTAAGATCACCTTCTGCCTCTGGGCAGAAAATATTGACTGTGGAATTTAATTTTCATTTTTCATTTTCACTTTTTACCACTATTTCACAAAGCTTGCTGAATTTTCTGTATTAAAGTTGGTATTAATTAGTAGATATTGCAAGATTAGTTTGAACAACCACATAGGGGGAAAAGGAAAAATTATTTGAACATAACCCCACCTGTTTCTGAGATGCACATAATATCTGGGACTTTTTTTGTTTGTTTGCTTTAACCAGTAGTTGATGTGATATTACAAAAGTACATGCTGTCAGTTTTCATATGGCCATATAAAAGAAACTTGTTTTCAAATGTGCATTCACTGTATTACACGGAGTTATTATTAAGTCTTTTTCTGTGGTAGTTACACATTTTCTCATTCTTCATCTTAATTCTATCCCTAACTATATTGCTGAAAAATTATACCCTTGTCACCTACTGTGCAGTGTACCTTCCACCTGTATTGCTTTACAAAAATAAAACTGAGTTATTTTTAAAAAGTCAATGAATTACTCTCATACAATCACTGGAAATCCATACTGTGTTTATACTGCTTTGGGGCTTCTGCTGACTAATAGTCAATGCCACTACAGAATACATGTTTTAGAAGTTGAAACAAGTTTAATATTTAGGTCTAACTTTTCAGGAAGTACTACTCCTACAAGGTTAGAAGGTTTACTGGAATACACAGTATTTCTTCATTCTGCACTTCTGTTGTAAATTATTTTCCTGACACAAAGTATAAAATTATGTCAGAAAAGATAAATAAATAAAGGCAACAAGTTAAGGTCAAATGATGTTGATCTGATGTGGAAATATAAAATCAGTACAGATGACATCAGATCACTTTACAATACAATGCATCAGGATTGCATTATCTGTTTTAATGTCACTGAACTGCTGTTGTATTTTTTTCGTTGTTCTCACTTGCTATTGTCAACTTCCTCCTTTTGTCACATTCTGAGGAGGCTGCCAAAAGAAAACATCATTAGCAAAGACACAAGTCTTCAATGACTGAGCTCCCATCACTGGGAAAATCAAGGCACTGATATTTAAACACAAATTCCTTCATTTGACAAAGTCAATCTGGCTGTCCTTTACCTGCCAGGATAACTGAACTCCCAGTCTAGCAGAAAAATGAGCCTTTTGGATTGCTTGGGGTTAAACCAAGCTGCCAGGAAATCCAGGGGAGAAGATCTGACTCCCAGATGACTCTGCTAGAGAAATTAATCCTGGAGTTTAGCATCTGGATCCTTCAACTGCCAAGCTTGCCCCAGTCATCTGTTTCATTGCTGGGCCAGATTAAAAAACAATGATGAGCAGGAGCAGATTCTGTACCATCAGTGCAACAATAAAAAGAGGAGGAAAAAAAAATAGCAACAACAACTCAAAAACCTAGGAAAAAAAAAACTTTAAATCAAGCGTGTCTTGCCGTTGCGTGTTTATCCTAATGCACATTGAAGTAATGCTGTGTTTTAAAGCTATGTCAAGAAAAGCCATCAGGTCTGTTGGCTTATTTTTGCAAACATTGTGGAAGTCAGAGGTGGTAGTTTTGTGCTGGTTCAAACTCCCACTAGAGTGCCACCTGCCAGGTTTTTCTTTGAGCACATAGGTTTATAAAATTTTGTTTCAGGGTGATAGCCACCCTCATCAAGCATTCCACCCTCACACACACCTCATACACTCATACAATGCAATTTCAAAATACAGATGGGTTCCACCTGCTAAACTCAAATCCTGATCTGGGTGTAGTTTCCCTTCCAAAGTTCAGATCTTATATTCTGGGAATTTGGTCTAGTCCCATCATAGTTTGGAGTCCATCTGTGAAGCTGGATTTGTATCCAGGTTCTAAAATCCCTACTTTGGAATTCATGTCAAGATCTGCATGTTTTCATTTGCATAAATGTGGGATGCTCAGGAGCAAATTTTGACATTTTGCCTATCCATACTTCAAGGAAAAAAAACTTTTGTAACTCCATCAGTTGGAATCCAGCATTTGCCAACTCTGTAAAATTGCCCTTTGCTTTTCTCCTTCTAAAAGCAAACTTTGAGAGCTTCAGTCAAACCACTGGGAGTCAAAAAGCCAGGACAAAACATCACTGATCCTCTCACCATAGGGATGGTAGAAATGGAGTGCATCAACAAAGTGAGATCCAAGAAAACAAAACTTAGTTTTAGAGTGGTCCCTTAAAGACAGTGAGTTCCCTGGTGAGGTCTATCTGATTTAGAGGGAGGAAAAATTAATCCAGCTCCATAGTTTCAGTAAGACAACTGTAGTTTTATGATGCAAGATGACTCTGTGTATGTTACATCTAAGATTGATGCTGTCTTGGTGGTAGGAAATATATCTCCTTGAGCAACTATTATCTGCTATCAGGATGGATAATTCATTTATCTGCATTATAGAAATGCCAGGACACACTGAAGTTCATGATAAAACAAAGAGTGCTGCAAGAAGTAGCACGCTGAGAAACCTGTAAATGCTATTCAGGTGTTCTTTTTGATGCTGAAGAAGTCTGTAAGTAAGTATGCATCAGAAATTGGTGGTACAGTGCTCAGATTATCCACTATTGTGCTTCCGCCAGAAAGATCACACAGCAGAGCACATTACCAAGCTTTTCCAACATGTTTGTATGCAGCCATTTTCTTCCATTAGGTGGTCATGGCTACTAGCTTAACATTAATGTTGGCTGAGTCTATGTGGCCAGATCACATCCAGAATATCCTTTTAAGTGGTAGACCTTGGCTGGTATAAGAAATGTTTGTAAACATAAGCACAACCAGAAAGAAAAAATTGCTTCTGCAACCACTTAAATAGATAAATTTGTCCCTTAGTCCATGAACAATGCAAAGTTAGCCATGAACGTGGCAAAGACTTTCAAAAGCTTCTGTTTCTGCAAAGGGTGACAGTTCTTAAGATATAACTTAAAGAAATGTCATTTTAGAGAGCACTAGAGTTACGTGGTTTTAAAAATTCAATTTCCATTTTCTTAAGTAGGAAAACAGAAGGCCTGTGTTACCCAAATAGCTACTCATTTTGAAAATACTTGATATCATTGCTGAATATGGTTGCTTGCATATAGCATAGCTACTATATATATTGACAGAAAATGTAATTTCTCCAGCAATAAAAAAAAATTTTGAGAGTAGAATTCTGAAACCTACAAATATTTTTTGTTTGTTTTTTTGTTTTTCAGAAATTCCTTATTTTCAGATTCTTAGGGGGAAAAAATATCTTCTTCACTCCTCTTTCAAAAATGAAAATGCAAGACAATTTCTTCAATATGTGTGCTATAGGTCAAACTTAGTTATTCTCCATAAACAATCAGAAGTAAAATAAATGAAAATTCACTAGATTTTTAGATCAGCATTTGAGCTGTTGTAAAAAAAATGAATATTTAAGTTATTATTTGTTATAATTTTCTATGTGAGCATTAGGATGCTTGTTAAAAATTGAAGTAGCTGGGGCTAAGGGAGGAAGTTTTCCTTTGTGCCTTGTTATCCCTGTTTTAGTCTGGACCAGACTGACTCCTGTCCCAGAAGGCTTGGCCTTTCCTCAAGAGCGACTTAGAAAGCTCCACTGGAAGAAATATCTGAAATACACAGTGAAGCAGGCAGAGAAAAACACAGAAAATGGGGATTTTAAAATATAAATGGAGTCAAGAGAATTGTAAGAAAAACAAAGAACTTTCTCACAGCAGAGATGAACAAGGGGGATACAGATTGTATAGAAAATGCTCAGTTTAAGAGTTGATGGATGAAAAGCAGGATGCTTTTTCCTGCTTTGAGTTTATTTTGGGGTTTTTCATTTGCTGTATTTCTGACAAAGAACAGGTTTAAAGACTGAAAGATATAAGGATTGATTTTGTTATCTTTTAGTATTCTCTCTTTAAAGAAAATGGAGCAGCTCCACTTCATGGCCTTGGCTGCCTGTGGTCCTATTCCAGCACTTTTAGAAGCTCTTTGTCCAACTCCTTAAAAAAAAGCACAAAAGAAACACTAGCATAATTTAGGCTATCTAACTGAAGACTGGAAAAAAAAAAAAAAAAAAAAAAAAAAAAAAAAAAAAAAAAAAAGAAGAGTAAGTAAAACCAAATAAAATAAAATAATCCATCAAAGAAAAAAAATCTGTATGGTCTGGTGATGTAAAAACTAAGTTGATAATATGGGACACCTCAGAGATACAAAGTGGAACAAGCTACAGATGATACTAATTCTAGAATTTTGATTGGGAAATCATAAATATGTATTCGTATTGTTGAATGATACACTTTAAATCAAGCCATGAGATTTATTAGCTGATGAGAAATGTTGAAGAGGTGGCAGAAAAGCTCTCAGAATAGCATGTGTTTCCTAATCAGATCATAAACACGTATTTTATCAAGCAGCTTAGTCAAACTGTAATTCACTAACTTTAAAGACACAAAGTAGACACGATGAATCACTCTCACAAAACAGGGGAGTATTGTCTACCTCCACAAAATACCATGTGGATTACCTTTTCCATACCACCTCTGTGTCATAAGCCATGTTATTGAGGACAAGATTCAATTAAATACTTAAGTGTCTATCTTAGATAAACTGTAACATTTCATTTTAGGCTTGGTTGAATGAAACTCAAATCTCAGAGCTAAGTAAGCACACAAAACTTGTGTGCAAGGCATGAAGAGCATCTCAGAATGGTAATGAAAATCCCTACGTGATGAAGAAGTAACCAAAGATAAGACATGAGGAAACACTGATCACTAAATTTGCCTGAAATCCAACGCTGTGCCCCAAGTACTTAAGCATGCTTCTATATTTTGGATTCAGGTCTGAAATCCCTTCCTGGGCCCAGGCAGCAAAGAATGAGTTATCCTGGATAGATAGATTTTAAGGTAGAAAAGACCAATGAGAAAAACTTGCCATGAGAAAAATATGGAGTTATGCCCTCCTGAACCGTAAGGAACTCTCTTTTCTTTGTTCAGTGTTGTTTGGTTGCTTTGCTCAATGGGTATTCCATATAAGATGCATAAATAAAAGCTGGGAGACAAGAAACTGTCATGATCCCCTGGTAGGGAGTTGCCTCAGCAACTGGGCTATGGAGTTATTCTTCTGCAGAACAGCCTTCCGGACCCTGCACACTTTCTGCAGTTCTGCAGTGGTGCAGCATCAACAGGCAGATGGATACAGATCTCTACTTGGCTCACCTTTTGATGTAAATTAAGCTTTTAGGTGGCACTCCTCGCAGGTGGCTATGCTGAGTTTCATCTCCCTTGTCTAAAAAATCAGAAGGACTAAGATTTTCCATTTCTTCAGAGATGTCCTCTCCTACCATGGGAGAGAAAACTGTAGAGGGAAGGAAAAAATTATTCCAGTCAGATTTTAAAAACAAAGCATTTTATTATAGGTTTAATTTGACTTGGTTGAGTTCCTGCTTTCTAGATTCCAGTAAGTAGTAGGTGGGTAGTCTTAGCCTGAGCAAATATGAGTATGCGCAAAAAAGGAAGAAATGAGAACAATAAGGACATTTCAGGCTGGACATGAAGTATTTTTACATATAGACAGGTACTAAGCAAAGATTTCTTAGCATAGTAACACTGGCTGTAGTGTACACTTGCACTGCTCAATGCAGATCAGGTCTACAGGAGGGCTAATGCATGTTCCTTGGCAAGTACTCCATCCAGTTTAAATCCATTACACTCTATACAACTTAAAATGAGTCCTAAAATACCTATTGATTAATGCCATACGTATTCATAGCAACTTACAGCATATGGTATTCAGTGCTACAAAAAAGCCCAAACCAACTTATCTGCTCCATATTTGCCATATGGCATCAGTCCAAGGACCTTCTGGAATAAATGTATAATGCAGATTTGAAATTCAGGGGCATGCCATCAACTCTCCAAGAGGAGGAACAAAATGGTAAGAGAGCTTCTAATGCATTCCAGAATTATTTAAAAATGGCATCATGCAACTTTGGGGAATGACCTGCACCACACACTTGAGACACAATACACATATTTTTTGAGACTTCCTGCGTCTTGTTTTAGGTCTCAAGTACCCCCTGAAACAGAACTTCGAGGACTAATTTTGAAAGATCATCACATGCAAAAAAAATTCTGTAGTCAAATCACTATTTAGAATATCTTGGTGCAAAACGACAACAATAGTTTTTTTCAAGTGACATTGAGACCTTTCTTGAAAATTCCAAATAAAATTAAGATATTCTATTTAGGTGAAATCATAAAAATTGATATACTGCTGAGTAAAATCAGGTTAATTGTGTATGTTTATAAGCATGAAGCCAATTTACTCAGAGCACCAGGAAGAATGAAGAAATTGAAAAGTGCAACTTACAGGAAATAAATGCAATGTAAGTATATTCACATTCTGAAGGATAAGAGATATATATTATTAAGAAGAAGCAACATTACTGACATAACTAAAACAGGTAAAATAAATTATTCTGAAAGAAGTGAAGGAGTTGAGGACACTGTTATGTTCTGAAACACCTTTTATAAATAAAAGATATTTTAAAAAACTGTGCAAAATAATCACAAAATTGGTATCTGTGCATTTAATAGAACACTGTTAGTAGTAATGCCAAATCTGTCTGTGGGCATGAAATTTGTTACTGTAGAAGATCTGTGCTGCTGAATCATCCCAGATGATCACTTGAATCCCTCAAAATAATCTGTTATCATAATAGTTTATTCCTTTCTGCATGTTTTAATTACCTATAATTTGTGTCAAAAAATAGGGAATTGGGTTTGTACCTTCATCAGCTATAGGTCATAGGCCTGTTTCATTCAGATTAATGTTAATGGCATTCATAAACTGAATAGTGTAGAAATAAATTTTATGACATCATAACAATAGTAAGGTTTTGATTACAACAAATAAGGTCCCATTTTGCCTAAGAGGAAAATAACAATTTTATAAGCTATGATGAAAAGAGAGAGGGATGAAATATTGTGGGGAACTCAGAAAGGAATAAAAAAGAATTGTATTTCACCAGAGAAGCATATTGTCTACCTCCATGTGGTCACTAAGAAAAAAAAGGAAGAGTAGGATAAAGTATTTTGGACAGCAAAATGTCAACACAAAGAAAAAATCATAGATCACTGAATCTTATGGAAACTTTTTTAAGAACTTACAGAAAATAATGTTGAACAAGGATTATAGAATCATAGAATTGTCATTGTTGGAAAAGTCCTTTAAGATCACCAAGTCCAGACGCTAACCTACCATTGCCAAGTCTACCACTAAACCAGGTCCCTAAGCACCACACCTACGCATCTCTGAAATACCTCCAGGGATTGTGACTCCACCACTCCCCTGGGCAGCCTGTTCCAGTACCTAACAACCCTTTCAGCAAACAAATTTTTATAGTATCCAGTGTTAACCTCCCCTGCCACAACTTGAAGCATTTTCTTCTTGTTCTATGGCTTGTTACTTCAGAGAACAGACTGACACCCACCCTGCTACAATGGCCTTTCAGGTAGCTATAGTGAGTCTAAGGTCTCCCCTCAGCCTCCTTTCCTTCAGGCTGAGCAAACCTAGTTCCCTCAGCTGCTCCTCCTAAGGCTTGTGCATAAATGACATAATCTAAAAAAAATTAGGAAATAAGCTTTGAATTTAATTGTACATGTATTTATATATAAAATCAAGATACAGAAAAAAAAAAAATGCCCAGCTATCGGTATGACTACCTTTTTCCTTAGTCAATTAAAAAAAAATCAAAATAGGTGAGGAAACACACCTATGTTATATAAGCTTTTACATACCTCATTTGTCAGGAGTCAAACAGAAATGGTCTTCAATAGCAGTAGCAGCAGCCAACCTGTGTTTAAACATTGAAGCAATCAGATGAGAATCCACTGAATTCGCCCTGGAATTCTCAAAACCCACAAGCTATTTACCAGGTGAATTCATGCACTACTACTTTATAAAATAGAGGTTTAAATGGAAAGGACTGTTCTTACATACACTCATTTTAGGAGCCATTTTGAACTGCATTGGTAGGTCCCTTCTGTGCTTTACACTGGGATAGGTATGTTAATTCATCTGCACTAAGCAGGCATCAAAATGTGTAAAACTAGTGACAAGACAAGCAACTGCTTCCAAAATTCTTCAGGGATCTCACATGTCTATTTGCTCCTCTTCCTGTTCAGTCACTGTCTTTGTCTTATTCTTTTCTCTATCAATGCTTCCACTTCCTTCACCAAGCTCCTTGTTACCCTCCATTTATACTGCTTCCATTGAGGACAACGCAAAAATAACTACCACTCATTTTAATAGTCTGAGGCCAAAGCCTAACTTACTAACATTTCATCCTTGTCAGAATTTTTCTATCTGTTTTTCATTTCTGTACATTAGCTTATGATTGCACACTCTACCTCCATTAGGTGATCTCTGCTGCTGCTCTATTTCACTTATACTCAATAGTATTTACATTATTTAATTATGTGAGGAGTTCTGGGAAATAGTATAATGAAAGGCATTATACAAAGCAAATGTACATTGTATTGTAATTTGGTTTGGTTACTTCAGTGTGTTTGTATGTTTCAAGAATTCCTTCCCTAATAGTTAAATTCATTTATGTCACAGATGTTTGGTTATTGGTCTCCTGCCTCTTCTTAGAGGTACTGTAATTGAGCACCTGCGTGTGGGGACAGAGGGAATTGGGGGTTCTTGATTAATTTTCTCCAGCTATAAATTATTTATTGTCTTGTACCATTCTCCTGTCATCCTCTTTGGGACTTCTTAAACTGTCAGAGATACCTATTTACTTTTAATTGATTGCTACTCTGTGCTCACTGAATTTTCCTAGATGACAAACACAGAAGAAATATTAAAACTGTGTGTATCTAGCTACAGTAGGAAGGGGTGGCATAGCACAAACTATTGCTGACACTGGAGTTTAATCTTTTGAAGCACTGAATTCCAGGTAGGAAAATTACCTTAACCTCCAACAATGAGGGAATTTAAACTTCCAAGGCAGCCTGCTGTAGCTGACTGTGTTTCGGCACAGGGATGGACTATCTGAACTCCAGATGTCCCTTCCTTCTCAGCTCAGCAATTCCGTGATTTTGTGACAGAGCTAACTAAGCATCTTTTTCACAGAAAACTAGGAAAATGAATTTGCATCCTTACAGTCTCATGCAGAAACTTAGACAAGTCCCACTACTGCTCCTATCTGTTTGTCTGTATGTAGAATGAACCTAGAGGTACTTGCCTTCTTCAGTGTGGCACTTGCACATATATTTTTTTAAGAATTTCATTTTTACTACACCTGGTATTACTATTGTAACTGTCTCTGCTTTACCATACTCTCCCTTCAGAATCTGCCAAACATTTATCTCATAAACATTAATGGAACATTGAAAAAGAATGCCAGCTCATCAAATGCTAATTTTGCCATTCTGGCTCAGAAATAGTCCCTAAATAAGAAAAGAAAATATTAAATTGTTGTCTTGTCACAGGAAAATTTTGACCAAACTGTCATGTGGAAAAGCACTCCATCTGATAATATCTAGAGAATAGCAGTAGATTGTTACCTCATGGTAGCATAATCATTATAACATACCATGTAAATAGAAGGTCAACAACATGGAACCAGAGAATAACAACTACATTTTAGAAGCCAGTGGAACTGTTAGCAACAAAACATCCAGGTTCAATATCTGTCTGAGGACTCAGTACACTTATAAATGGATGACTGTAAGCCAATATCATCTGCCAAAAACACCAGGATACAGACAATTCATACTGTATATGACTAAAATAACTTTAAATATTATATAGGGACACATGACAGAATCTGTAACAATTTCTAGACATATTTTAGATATATCTAGTGGGATTTTTTTAAAGCATGCAAATGTCCTGGGAGTACTAATCAACATAGCTACAATTTCCTCTACTGGAATTATCAGAAGTAAGAAAAACATCACAGTTTGCCTATCTGAAACCCTGACTCATACTTCCCAGGAAAAAAACAATCTAGTTGTTAAAAGGAAGCTTCTAAAATGAGGGCATTCATATCTGCGTTCAAAATATTTATCTCTGTAACCCGGAAGGACGACACACTCAAAATACATATTGTCATACAGAATGTATACTAGGCCTTATCAGCAGGGATATTAGTGGGAAGAAAATATGATGATACATATCCTACTGCTAGATCTAAAGGTCCTGTCACAGTACTGCTGGTGTGCTGTTGCTCAGCATTTATCAAATTACTTTACACTCATATTTTACATGTGCTGAGAGATCCACAAAAAGGTAATTGAACTCTTCTTTCCTGGACAGTCAAATAAATCCTTGTGCTCCCTCTGCACTTACTACCTGCATATACTTCAAATGGTCCATTGCATTCAAAAGCAGCCACTGGGAAGCCAACTGTGTAAGTTCCTGCTCTACAATAGTGCCACATGTCATTAGTAAGTACCCTTTGCTGAAACCTATAGGCAAAGAACACGTGATGGAACACAAAATCTGCAAAAAGAATCTTAAATGACTGATCCTGATTATTTAGTGATGTATTCAGCTTTGTGCATAATCGATCCCCTTCATCAACCATGAAAATATTTAGTAGAAAAACTTTTTATATGTTTTGTATGAGCATGAGCATTTCTGCTTACATATGAATTAAAAAAAAAATCTGCTATCGTATTTGTTCATCCCAATATATATATTCACACTCTTCTTAGAGCAGGACTCTTTCACAGTGGATTGACTCATCGTATCTGCCGCGGTTTGAGCCTGGCCTATAAAAAAGGACCACGCTACTGTTCAGTCCCCCTCCCCCATTGCGGGATGCCGAAAAGGAAACCCACCTGGAACCTTGTGGGTCAAGACAAGGACTGAGAGGTTTTCACTTGCTAATTATGGTCACGGGCAAAACAAACTCAAGTTGAGAAAAAATCAATTTAATTTATCATTAATCAAATCAAAACAGGGCAAAGAAAAAACACAAACCAGAGCTTAAATAATTTCCCCCCACCCCTCCCTTCTTCCCGAGCCCAAATTACTTCTCGGTATCTCTACCTCCTTCCCCCAGCAGCACAGGGGCACAAGGAGTGGGGTTTACTGTCCGGACATCACAGATTGTTTTCTGCCGCTCCTTTCTCCTCAGGGAGAAGGATTCCTCACAGTCTTCCCCCACCCCAACATGGTGTGCCATCTACGGGAGAAATTCTTTCACAAACCCCTCCAACCTGAGTGCCTCTGGCCAGGCACAGTTCCTCAGGAGCAAACTGCTCCAGCACGGGCAGCCCACAGAGCCAGGGACTTCTTTGGGAACAGTCCCCTCCATGGCTCCAGTTCCACAACTTCTGCTCCGTGATCTTCCCCAGGCTGTAGGTCCACAGCTGCTCCACCAGCATTCCTCACGGGCGGCAGGGCCACAACATCTGCTCTGCCGTGACCCTTCAGGGTCTGCTCCATCGTGATGCTCCATGGGTGCAGGGTACAGGCTGCTGCCTCACCACGGGATGCAGAGAAAAATCTCTTCAGGCACCTTCTCCCTCTCCTTCCCCACTGGCCTTGGTCTCTCTACTTCGGCATTGTTCTCCTCTGCTGTTGTTTTCCTACCTGGTCTTGTTCTTTCTCTCCAAGTGTGGCTTTCTCTCACCTCCCCCTTCTCCTCTGCCCTGCTCTTAACTACAGCGTATCTCCCCGTCTTCAGTATGTTAATCGCAGAGGCAAAAATCTTTTTGTTCACTGATGGCCTAAGGCAGGGCCAGGCATCTTGGAGCAGGGAGAGCTATTCCAGCTCCTTACATGAGCCATTCCTGGGGGAGGGAACCCTTTCCCTGCAACCAAAAACTGCACTGCATCAACCCAGAACAATCTCAGTGATCTTTCTTTATGCAAACACACACCAAAAATAAAACTAGCATAACAGATTACCCACATATACTTTGGAATTCTTTACAGAAAGTCTTGAAAGATTCACTCATTTAACTACAATGCATGAAAGACTGGGATTTTCATTTCCTAACCAAGTACATTGACAGTATTTTAACTAAGCCATCATCTTTATTGCACTTCTACAAAGACCTCATAATAAACCAGCAGTGTTCGAGGCATACTAAAATTTTAAGGATTTTCTCTCTAAGAATTAACATGATGCTCCTCTGGCACTGTTTAGAAATTCTTCATTTGCTCCACAAACATTAAAATTCTGGCAAACCATGAGTCTAAGAGAGACCACCAAATTAGCATTATTTAACAGCATTTAAAATCAGCATTATTCTTATAAATTATTTCTTGGAGGTTGCTATCGTGTAAGACAATTAGTAATAGCAAATAAAAAGATAGGAAGTTTTCAAAATTAAAACTGAAATTACAAACATTGTAAAGATTAGTGCTTTAGCATTATGGCCCAACTACTTTTGATTAGCAGCTCCAAAGTAATGCTGTCCACGCTTCTGAAACAGTAATCATTTGCAGTGATCAGCCCTCTTTTCACAGAATCACAGGAGGCTGAAAGGGACCTCTAGAGATTGTCTAGTCCAACCCCCTACCAGAGTAGGTTCACCTACAATATGTTGCACAGGGTGAATTGAATATTGGGCTGTGACATGGAAAATCCCAGAATGGCAAGGACTGGAAGCTCATAATGTCGGGCAGGAAATTTTCAGTAGGGTGGCTTCTGCTTCTCAGCAGAATAGCATCAATGTCCTGGTGGTAGACAGGAGACAGTCACTTCTCTGTGTCCCGAGAAGCCTCTTTGATGATCACAGATTACTACAGTGTGAAATGGGAACCACCCAACTGAGTGGGGAAGAAGCAATTTAACCAACAGGCTAGCCAACCTCATGAGGAAAGCTTTAGTTAGGAAGGACAGGGGAGGGAGAAGATGACCCACAATCACGTGAGAGTGGACTTTGATGGCAAACAAAGGGTGCCAGATCATGAGAAAAAGAGACACCTTATTAGCAAGATAAAAATCAGCAAGACTGGGTACTCAGGGCATTTGAAGTGCTTCTAAGCAAATGCAGAAAGCCTGGGGACCAGAAAAGAGGAATTAGTGATCTGTGTGCAGTTGCTATAATCCAGAGAAAGGAATACTTATCCTCAGTGGAGGTGTATAAGGACAGGGAAGATTTAAAGAAACCATGGAGTCCATGGAGTAACAGAATCATAGAATGGTTTGGGTTGTAAGGGACCTTTAAAAATCATCTAGTTCAACAGCCAGGGAGAATCATATTTATCTAGATAAGATTTTTTTAAAAAAACATCCAACCTGACTTTGAAATCTTCCAAAGATGGAGCACCCACTAATTTTCTGAACAACCTGTTCCAGTGTCTCACCAAAACCTTCAAGAAAAATTTCTTCCTTGTGTCCAAATCTACTGTCTTTAAGTTTAAAATCATCACCCCTTGTCCTGTCACTTTCAGTCAGAAGCACTTCAGCCTTGGAGAAGGTGATAGATTGAATAACCCTGGAAACCTTTTCCAAACACATAAAAGGAAAAAGTGGTTTGAGCAGTCAGCATGGGTTTACAAAGGGGAAGTCATGCCTGACCAACCTACAGACCTTGCACAACAAAATGAGGAGCTCAGTGGATGAGAAGAGAGAAGCAACTGTTGCATGTTCCAACTTTAGTAAGGCTTTCAAGGCTGTCTCCCATGTCTTCATAGACAAACTAGAAAGTATGGACAAGTGGAAAGTAGTGTGGGTTGAAACTGTCTGAGCTACTAGACTCAGAGGGCTGTGCTCAGGGACATGAAGTCCAGCTGTAAGCCTGTCTGCAGCACGTCCCTAGCTCACTTAAATTTGTATTCCTGAGACTCCAGTGTGCTTATGACAAGATAATTTCTAATCACAAGTGTTTCAAACTCAAGAGCCTACAAGATCCCTCTAGAAAGAAAAGCTCTAGTGTCAAGCAACAATCCATTTGAAGCAGAGCAGCTATTTATCTATGGTATTTCTCAGTCATTCTTTCAAGCCCTTTTTTTCATTTAAAGCTATGGTCATAATAGCATGTAAAAATGAAATTTACCCAGAGAGACAGACATAAGACTCAGCCTTATGATTTGCTGTGAACCAGTTTGAAAATTAATGCCATTAGAAAGTTCATGTATTTAGAAGTGAACTTTAAGATTATATTTTTTATTTGGTTTATCACAAATGACATAATCCTAAATTAGTTCTATTTATCTACCCCCAACGGTGTGAATGAAAGGTTATCTGCAAGAGTTTACACCTACAGTTTCTTAAGACTGTCAAAGTAAAACAAATTGTATATGTGGATTATAGAGGCACAAATAAAAAAAAACAAAGCCAAGTATCCTAGAAACTTGTAAGAAAAGCGAGGAAGAGTACGTGCTTATGGAAGGCAACAGGACAGTGTAGTTCATGTAAGCATTTTCAGATCTTAAGTTACGATGAATCAAAAAAATGAGCCAAATACGATCGTAAGCAAACACAATGCAAGGGACAAGAAGCCGAGAAACTAAGCTGATCAGATCATAGAGTCAGGTGGAAAGGAGGAGAAAACACAGAAACAGAGAAGGGAAGGTGATCTGTGTGGGAATTCTGTGAAACAGAGGTGTTGAACAATAAACCTACAAGCTCTGGGCCACCATCTCTGAGCTCAGCTCTTGTCATTCTTCATTAAGGGATTTAAAGTTTCTGCTGCAAGTAATTGCTACATATTTCCAAAATTACACCAGCCAGTGCTAATTCTCTCTGTGGTGAAGGTAACTATTGCCCTTGAGCTTGGAATGCTCTGAGAAATGAGTTATCTTTCTAATGCTCAGAAGAGGGAATATGACTCTAGTACAGGAGCAGACACCAGCGTGTGCAGCAGTCATGGGTAATGCTTCATTTACTTCAATAGCTCTCTTTTTCCCTCTCTCTCCTTCCAAACTCCTTCCCAGTTACTCATTATTGAAGCACTGAGGTGAATTAGCAGTGCATTAAAAAGAAGGGGGAAAATAGCATGATAAAAGGAGATCCAGAGTGCAAAATATCTGAGAAGCATACTGCACTGAAAAATAAAAATACTAAATTAATAAATAAAATTAATTAATCTGTAATATTAACAGCCTTCAGAAACATCTATGACTTAAGAGTACCAGCATGTTCTTTGCTTTAAATTAAGCATTTAATTAATTGCAAATAAAAATAGGGTGTTGAAACCCTATCCACAACATACAAACAGATGAAGATAGGGAAATTAAAGAAAAACAATAATCCAAATTAGAGATTGCATTTGCATGCTTGTATTTTAATGTTTACATTTATATAATGCCTTTTTTGTTTCAGGTAGAATAGACACATGAGGGAAAAATTAATGCATAATGTAATTCTTAGCACTGGTGATCAATTTCTCCAAATGGAGCTTGACTGTCTTTTCATTTATTTAAGTATAATTGGGAATGAATTCACTGAATGTGGAGTTATAATTAGACACACCTTGTGATATATGAAGAATCCTCTCTATTGCTGTTCACTACAGATTGATGAATTTTTATGCATTTATTAAACATTAATCAGTGATTTCATCTACTGCTTTGTTATAGAGCAGACCACATGATTCAGATCATTGTTTCAGTCATTTGCAAAGCAGATTCCTTTAACAGGAATCTAACCACAAAGTGTGACTTCATGTATGTACCAAATGTAGCTCCACATCACAACAGACACAAGGATGTGACCAGGGACTGTCTTTTGGATTGCTTTGAGTCATTTGACACATGCAGGAGGGATGTTCAGTCTAGGAAGTACTGCTAAATCCAGAGCAAAGTTAAAACTCCATGTATGACTTCATGTATGGCTGACATAAATGCCAACATGACCTACTTTGATCTGCTGATCTTTCCCTATTGGACTGAATTACTTATCAGTGTAAATGTAGCCAATAACTTCTAGCACTTAACTTTCAAGCTCGTGGTGGGTGTTCTGTAAGCATAACAGGGACCACAGTGGACTAAAAATCTTCCTATTCACCAATTGCCTTCTTTTTTTTTCCTTTTTTTTTTCTTTCCCAAAATCAACTCTTAAACATCTCAGATCCACATTAGCACATATCTCTGCAGTAACACGTATGTCAATTTTATATGGCAGCAGGCACACCACTCCTTAAAATACTCTGAATTCCATAGTGTCCCACCTCATTGTATCTTCATTGATCCAAGTTGGTTTTGACCAATCTTACCCCTTATTTTCTATAATGGGATATAGGCGCCCATTTTTTATAGTAACTGTTAGTACAGTGAGTTAATACCTTAATTTTAACACAGCATTCATGACAACAGACCCCTTCAAGAGTTGGGAAATCAGAGATCCTGTGCAGAAAGAACCAGTGCAGTGCACTGCAGGAGAGTATTGTCCTCTGTTTAGAAAGCTTTGGAAAACTAAACTTTGATTTCCTTGCTCTATTAAATCTCCTACAACTATCAAGATAAATCTGCTGTGTCTGTATACTTTCTTCTGATCTTATTTGACACAATTCTCTTTCTCCTCATGTCTACACACTGTTACTCCCCCATTCTTGCTCATATTGTTACCAACAGGTGGACAAATTGAGTAAACCTAAGAAACAAGTTCACTGCAGCAGAAAACAAAAGCATCCACATCAAAAAAGAAAAGCGGGAGAGAAAAATAGCACATTGATTCACCATTTCATTAATGCACTCAACCTTAAGTTGAGATTTCATGAGGTAAACGGCCCAAATCAGGATACAAAGGCATTTGAAAATGCGTATATATCTTTAGACTCTACATGGCATTTGGCTTTAAAACAATTATTGGAGAATTCAACTAATTTTGCAGGGTACTTTATGCTGATCTGTAGATGTCACAGAAGAGAACTTCAGGCAAAAATAGTGCTGTCTTTTGGCATGAACACTGCAGAGGAAAGCAGCTCTCCTGGGACTTCCCATATAGCCAGCATTGCCTTTCTCAGCCTGGAGGATTGGAGGGGAGGGAAAGAAGGTGGGAGAGGCTGTCAGCACTGAACACCTTTCAGCGTTACAATTACCTCTGAGCAATGACTCTTGAGTAGCCATTTCAGAGTGGCATCCTTCAGAACAGAGGCAGCTCCTGCATGGTCAGTCACACATGCATGGTCAGACACAGAGAGCTATATGTGGGTACAGTGGCAAACAAGTTGGAATCAGCTAAACTGTTATGAATGCTTTTCAGTTCAGTATTGTAATTTGTTGGATAGGACAAAGTAAATTAGCTTTATAAAAAAAAATCCCTCCTGCATGATCTTAGACAAAGATCTGCACAAGGCAGTGCTATTCAAATAATATGGGAAGAAAGATAACCTAAACAAACAAGGCTGGCACTTCTAAATTACTCTGCTTTGTTTCATTTTCAGTGAATGCAATGAAGGGGCAGGGCACCTGAGATCTCAGATTAGAGATATTAAACCTCTTTTGTACTCTGTGGGTAGAAGAGAGAGAAATCCAAGAGCTGCAGTAAAAATGCCCAATGGATAACAGCTTTCACAAGTCCATTCTGTGGATTAAACCAAGCAAACTACTATGACCCAAGAATATCTATCTCTAAATTAAATTAATCCCTTCCTTTCTTAAAAAAAATCCTACAAGGTGCCAATGAGCTGAAAAGCTTGATGCAATGGTATTGCTTCTTTGTGTAAACCTTCATAATTTCATCGAGGGGAGATAGGAGAAAGGAGCAGACCTATGAACACCTCTGATATATGTCTTCATCCACTTAAGGACTCCATTCAGTGTTTTGGGAAGGATTTACTTGCTTGAACATTAGTGTCTAATGACTTTTGAGATTCTCCAAGGAAAGAAAGCTGTGTACACAGGGCTGACAGATACCACACAAGACTTAAAAAGAGCTTGCTTCCTTCAGTGGCAGAAGCTGGGAGCCAGGCAGGGTAGCCTACAGCATCTCACAAGCAAGAGGTTATTTATACATGACTGAAGCACATGAAGTTATCCAGGTATTTATATATAGCCTGACTCTGTCAGAGATGCTGAGTATAATGACATATCTAATGAGTATCTCTAAAGCACAATAAGCATGAAATTAGCCCAGGGAAGGAATTTCATTCCCATCCTGCCTTCTCTTTCAGTGCTGGACTGTTGGCACTGTTAAATTCTGTTGATATTTAATAAAAGCTAGCATCTGTGCCTTGCTTGCCTCCAATTACAGAGCTTCATCCTAGGGCCACTTTGGAGCTTCTTACAAGCGCCGATGCTTGAAGCACAGCTATAACAAAAGAATGGACTGACAGGTTTTTTTCTGCCTTTAGCTACCTCTGTGCTCTTTTTTATTTTATTTGCCTCAATTTTGGTTTTGGTTAGCCACCCTAGATGACCAGCCTGCAGCAATGGCACCCCTGTAGGAGATCATTTGATATATCTTCTTGCTATGCAAGGCCTCCCAGGAACAGAAAATATCAGTGAGGGATGCTTCCATGCCCCAGTTGCATGCAAACACACACCACCACCACTACAATGCTGTCAGGGCTATTGAATTGGCTACAGAGAATAGCAGGGATTCTTTGTGATAAGCCATGACAGATAATGTGAAAGTACAGTTTATAATTGTTAACAATGAACTCAATATATGAAGGTTACTTCAGAATTGCTCTATAAAGCTACTTTAGGGATAAAATTCACTTCAGATCACGGTCAACATCCATCAGAGAGAAGGAAGAGCTGGAGAAAAAAAATCTATCCAATTTTATCTATTCTTCTCTCTAAGAGTCCTCCCTGATAGCTAGACGACTAAGAATAACTGGTTTAGAAGCTCACATTTAGACAGTAGACAATATGAAATAAGAAAATAGAGAAAGGAAGAGCAAATGTAAAAGGAAAATAAAACAGTTCAACTGACATCTGAGTTAGATTGAACCAGGCATGCTTTCGCTATCTAGCAGGCACTTGCTACTTACATAAATTCAAATGTTTCTTGAGTTTTCAGTCTCTAAATACTCCAGATGGTCTCTCCTGAGTCATCACTGTTAGATCTGAGCATTTTTATAGGTTATTAATAAGTCAGATATGATGCAAACAAAACATGTCATTAGATGATTAAAAGTCCTGTTTTCCTATGTGATCAATTATAGCTATAATATAGAATTTCTTGGAACAGTTATACATTAGAAGAATCAATATAGGGATCTAAATCTACAACTCATGGTATAATATGTATATATTTATTGACAGTACATACCTCTTGGTGACAGGATGCAGGAAAGTCTAAAGCTGGTATACAAAAAAATGCAGTTTGGTTGATAAATTTCTGAAGTTATTTTGGACTGTATGTTTTAAAATAAACTATAGAATTTAGTTCTCTCAGTTCTTTCCTTACCATCCAAGGTATGATTTTCATAATGCTGTGAAAATTCGCATTTTAAAAATAAGACCTTTACAAGTTACCTAGTCAGTAAAAAAACCTTGGTATATTTGGCAACTCCGAAATTCTTGGATTTGATGGTAAGAAAATAAGTTTTTTCTGTAAACTAGCAGGTGCAATATCAAGGAGTGCTACTGATCCAACTCAGAAAAATATAGGAATTTCCTGTGCAAACATATAGATAACTGCTCATTATTTTTGCTGTATTGTAAAACGTTACTCTGGGGAGATATCTGATATTCCCATCACATGCATCAAAGCCAGGCTTAACACAAGGTATTGCAAGCAAGAGAAATATGCTAGTTGCATGCCAAAAATTCAGGTTACATCCAACAGCCTCTGAGACACAGTAGATTTTTTCCCCTTTTCCCCTAAGGACCTCCAGGTTATTCAGCAAATGGAGCTGAACCACTCTACTATTTTTTCAGTCACTGCGCAATAGGCCTTAAATGGAAAAGTAGTTTGACCGTGACATACAACTTCAGACACTGATTTGTCATCCAGCTCAATGAAATGCTTTACTGAGGAAAAGTGAGACAGAAAATTCCTTTTCGTATTCATATGTGCAATTAATTACAGATTCAGTCTCACCACTAAAAAAGCATAGAATAGTCAATCACCACTGATGAGCACTGGGTCAAAGAAAAGCTCAGCACATGATACATCTGTATTTTTCCCTTTAATTGATCTTTCTTTTTAATAGCAACAAATAAAACTTCTTTTTTCTTCTGATAAAAAGCATATATATCTGCATCTTCAAATTCTATTTTTAGGCAGAACTACATAAGTATCTAGACTTTTCATAAATATACAGCTGGTTACAAGATGATTTGCATGTCTTTGTGATTAATTAGTACAGCTTTTGTGACCTAGACACCCTCCTATAAAAATCAGAACTACAGAATAGCTGTAAAGAACCATTAGGGATTTTCTAACTGTTATTTAAAATTAATATAACAGGGAGGTATTAATTCTTTATTATTTTAAATCAGTGAATTTTCTTCAGAAAATATGACTTCCTAATATGAGCAGGAGTCCCTTTTATTTTATATCTAAAATGTCAGAAGGTAAGTCCGTTCTTTCAAGATTGTAAGGCTAGAAATTAGATCTTTTTGCTACCGGAAAGGATCTGTTTCCCAGTTTCTAACTTTGGAGTATCCCAAGATACTGGATGTTAATGTCATGACATTTTAGATATAGAGAAACTCTTTTAAGCTATATTTAGAGGTTTCAAAAGCTCCCTCTGAAACTTGCACACAATTGGACCTATGGCAACCAAAGGGATCTGACTGTATATTGGCAGTACAAGAGATAATCCATAAACATACTTTAATGCTTGGAAATGCACCTAAAATAGTTTATTTCTAACATATGTGGCATGTACAGAAAATATGATGATATGATTATGTATTAAAGCTGTTACTACCATAAATGTAGGTCATCCAGAACAAATACAACAGAAAGCAAAGACTTTCAGAAGAGGTAGCCTAAAGTGAAAATTTTCAGTCCAGGCTTAGAGTATTAAAGAAGTCAGCCTTTTATTTATTATTTATTTAGTCCACAAAACAGATATTTCTATTAAAAATAGATCTTTTTTTCATTGCAAAATTAAAACCAGAAAATGCTGCTTCCCCCCTGCCCCCACCACTACCCCTGCCCTTTCCCCTGCATTCTCCTCCCTACACCTTTCCAAGCTTTCTTGGTCCTTAGTTCGGCACCAGGAATTCTACACAATGAAATAACCATTTATGAGGCAACATTGTGTTTTGTATAACTTTTTAGTATTTTCTTGTGTTGCTTACTTGGGTGAAAAATTTATTCAACTGTACATCTTAAACTGAGGAAGAAGGTAGATGGACAGGACCCTTAGACCCTTTCATTTGTAAATTTATTTGTAAAGTCCACTGGTGTCTGATTTTGTTTCACTGATATTCCTCATCATCCTCATCATCAAACTTATGTATTGTTTCTTACCTAATTATAAGAGAATTCTAAGCCACAACCAATGTGAAATTTTGTAAGTAAGAACAGACAAATAGCTGGTTTAGTTATTTTGTAAGGGGTTTACATTGACACCACATTCTCCTGTATTGTTCCCTTCATGGAGGACAGTCATCTATTCATTTGTCACACTAGATAGAAACAAAGAAACAAATAGAATCCTAAGCATTTCCCTTAGACTAATATTATTTCTATGTGATAAATTCCTGTCATGACATATTTGGTATTAAGCTTAGTTTGAATGATTTCTTTATGAATTAGATAACAAACCATGGCCAAACACCCCTGACTGTTACTTCAGGGAAATCCTGTGCAAAGCAGTAGTGTTTTAGAGGTGCAATGCTAAGAATTACAATTATCTTGGATAAAAGGCATCAAGAATACATTTTTTCTTTCTTCTCCCTTAAAAATATTATGTCATCCATATGCAAGCCTATCATAAGATACATGGTATAAGTGTTATTACTCAGCAGAATGCATAAATTTTGGTCAGCAGACTTCCCAGAATATCAGGAACTTAGAGATTGTCTTACAAAGCACTGTAAAAGTAGATGTTCACACACAGCCAGTTTTCCCATAAGTGAGGTTAATTTCTGTTAGCAAACTGTCACAGAACCTGTCATATTCTATTGTCTCTCCAAGTACAAAAATGTTAAACAGATTACAAGGCTGAAATAACACCCCAAAGAAATTACACACAATGAAGAAAATCAGCTGGTTTATAGCTTCTTGTTTTGAAGTTACACTTACATCTGATTCCAATTATTCTTTTGCCTAATTGTGCATATTGAAGAATATCATTCTGCCTTTTTATTTTCATTCTATTTTCTTAACAATTGTTGTAATAATAGCAATAGTTCTGAGGAATATGTGCAGGGTCAAGTGTTTCACTCCATTATAAACTTAATTTAGTATTTTTGATCCTTTCACTCATTACAGTTTTAATGAGGCAAAATACAAAATCTGATGTATTTGTAAAAACAAATACAGAGTAAAACTAGTTAAGTGATGTTAATTTAACACAGCTCTTTTAACTAACAGAAGGTACTCCAACATGTACTATAGGTGTTCCAGAAAGATTCTATATGTATTGCAGCTACCATTGGGCTAATGCAATTATTGATACTTGATTTGTGATTTTAGAAGTTTTAAGTATAGACTCTACCCCTAAGAAATATTAGAAGTTATGGCTGCAAAGATATATTTGAAATACTTCTAAGGAAATAGGAGCCAAGAGTAACCAAGAGTAACTGGGTCCATTAACAAGGGGGAATAGTTTGAAAATAGCTTAAAGCCCAAATTCACAATTTACCAGGAAAGACCATACTTAGTCTTATAACATGGAATTTAGTGTATCCTAATATGAGGCAAAATCTGGCCTCACACTGTTTTCCATATGGTTTTCAGAAGAATTGCTTTTATTTCCTGGGACTTGAGTTTGCATGGAACATACAGCAAATAGTGAACTATATACCTTTTATCTTAATGCTTAATAAAAACATGCAGGAAATGTTACATTTCATAACTGTATTACTTTCCAGCCGATGTGTTTATTGCCAGAAGTATAAGAAATTGACCACTTAACATCTAGGGGTTTTGGTTTCTTGGTTGTTTTTTCAGGAAAGCTATGTTCAGTCATCAAATGCTTCATGTTAATACAGCATGCTGAATAAGTGAATACTTCTTCTCTAAAATACTTCAGAATTGCTTCTTTGTAGGCAATGGAACCTGGTAAATGCATGCTGAACTCACACTGTATTTGCTTTTGTATCATTGGAAACAACCAAACTTCTTTACCCCATAAAGTTAATGAGTTCAATTAATGAGTCTCCAATACATGGGAGGAGATAGAGGGGAAAATAACATTGAATTCAGCTGTGTTACCTTAGGGAAGAATATGTCTTATCGTGCCTTTGAACTACATTTCTCTCTGACAGCTATATTAACTGATATATTAGTTTATTTCTAATATTCTGAATAGACTTCTGAGAAGTTTAATAAAAAGTGTAGTGTCCTTTCAAGAGTGAATCTTCTCATGCTTCATGCACCAGGGAAGACTTCAAAAATCATTGTGTCTACTGGTTAGCATTCGTTAAAGTGACATTTATAATTTCACATGCCTAGGGCTGATTCTTATCATTTCCTACACGGTGTAAGTACCTTGAACTCTTATTGATTAAAGGCCATTCAGCATTTTTCAAGAATCAGACAGAGAGAGACAGGAACATGCAACCACATGAAGCATTTATCTAGACAATGAAATTAAACAGTACATGCTGTGAATTTAAAATACTATAGTCATATCTGCACAGCTCTTGCATGTTTTTCTAAATAAAATGTATGTGGATATACGCATACATACATACACACACACAGCCATTTATAAATAAAAATCTCCAGATAGTTTGGAAGCAGTTTAATGAAATCCAGAGTATCATAGTCTGAAACAGGAGACTCCACACAGATCTTGATATTGGTCTGTTTTATCTTACTCAGCCACTACAATTATACCAATATTATCCAAAAAAATCTTCAGGGGAAACAGATCCTTATGATGTAGCTTTGACTGGAATATTCCTAAATGTCATATGTCAGTCACATGAAAAAATACAATGTTCTAATCTCTGAGTGTGATTCCTATTGAAAAATGTAGCCTCTAAACAAAAGTTTTAAGATTTTGATTTGCAGATACAACGTATTTCATGGATACCCAAATTCAAATGTGTCTGTCATTCACAGTATACTGGGACATATCCTTTGACTTTCATGTCCTGAGACATTTCATCTGTTTACCAACAAAATCCTGAACTGAACTGAATGCATCCCTTTCTTTGTACATCTATAACCTTAGACACAGTTATCCCCTAGAAAATATTTTCTCTAAAGTGCTTTTGTTTTCACTATTTGCACTAAGCATAAAAGCAAAACTATTCAAAATCCTTTTTTGTTTTCTATTGTTTTGCTTAATTAGTATTTCACAAACTGATAATTATAAAAGATACTTCAGCTCATGTCTGCTTTAACACTTGAAAGGTTATAGCAATAGGAAAAGGAAGAGCTTTAATTAAAGAATGAATTATTGAATACTCCATTCTAATTTATGTAGCCTTCTGCTATTATTTTGTGTGGTTATAGATGTTTTGTGTAATACTGTAATCACGATGACACCCCCCCCCCCAAAAAAAAAGCAAGACTTTACTAACAAGACTAAAGAGGGAAGGGCTGCTTTATGAACACATTCAGCCATTTAAGTTCAAGAATCATGTGAAGTGTGGTTTCCATGACAACAACTCACTAATTGCTAACATAAAATAAAGTAAAAATCAACCTTGACGGAATTTGGCAGTGACATGGAAACTGAAAACCTTCATAATAATTATATGACAATTTTCCTGTATAAAGAAGAAATGCAAGCAACCCCACCTTTCGAGGCAGGATGAAAGCACTTATTGTTTCAGGGTTATTTCAGATTTGGCAAACCTGGCTGCACATAGTAGTCAGTATGTATTACACTTCATAGTCAACACCTACCTTCAGCAACAGATAAGGAGAGATGTTTCTGATGAGGTGATACAGGATTTTTGCATCCTTGGGCTATAGATCAGCAAAGGAAAATGTTGTGGAGAATATATGAAATAAATAAAAGCCACAAATAACAGGTTTTCAGCATAAATTCACAAGATTAAGAGAAAAACAAATTAAAGTAAAGCAAAGGAGAAGATAGGAGCTAAACTCATGCATGCCTCCCATGCTAACCTATTAGTAGGGGTTTCAGGCATCTCTAGCTTTCAGAAAAAAAGAGTCTTTTGAGACTAGGGGAAAGTATTCAGGAAGCACAATGCTACCATTCAAAATTTACCGATTTATGAACTGCTGCATATTATTTGTAAAAATTGCTTCAGCCTGAGTTACCTTTCACCAGCTCTGTAAGTCGACTCACTGGGTCACTAGGAGTGAACAAGAACATTTGGATAAATTCAGTTTCCATGACAATGAATTAGCCATGGAAAAGGGGGAGGTGTTGAAAGATCTGTGTTCAGTAGAATACTCTTCAAATGTTTGCCTGTTTTCATTTTTAGCCATTTAGTTCTCATGGCTCTGTTCCAAGAGTCTTTAATTCACCAGTAGCTGTTTTTCCTCCACAGATTAGAGGAGTAATTCATCAGTGAATGTTTCACTCAGTGGTCCCATCTAATGTAAGAGAACATAAAAACTATTTTTTCCAATTATGCTTTTTTGTTTGTTCAGAAAGAATGCAGCAGGCTCTTTTGTTGTTTTTCTTGTTCTACTACAACCTGGCTAAGAATGCTTAATTTTTCTTATTTATTGCCTGCTTCTGTACTTATGAGTACAATTGTAACTTGCAAGACACTGGGAGGTCATTTTAAATACTCGTGAGCCCCCAAAAGAAAACAAAACAACTATTTGGAGTTTGCTTCAAAAGGAACAAGCCAATAAAAGAATGTCATACTCCAAAGTCTGCTATAGCCTGCATCAATGGGGACTACCGAGAAAAAAGATCTCAGAAAACAACTGTTTTGCTGTGTTTGTTTTGTTTTGTTTTTTTTATAGAAATGCTTAGCCTTATTTTTCATTTGTCTGACTTACAGAAGGCTAAACCAGCAGGATATTTGTTAGGGTCAGAAATGAAGTCTATTCAGGTTCATGAAAGCCTTTCTGTCATTTTCAGTGCATTCTTAGTGAGAGCCTTTTACTAATGAGATGAAGAGTGAAGGTATTTAACCATTCACAAAACTATACTTAAAATTCAAAATGAGAGGTAGAAAAGGGAGATAAGAAGAGGTGCTTCTACCGACTACTAGGACTGAGAGTTTTCCATCCAGAGAAAATTGAGACAAATTTGGTTCCTTCAAAAAGTAAACCTGTTCTTAGTACCTCCAGCAATATGCTTCCCATAGCCATAAATAAAATTGAAAGGGCTGAACACCTTGCTTCCACTCTCTGTCTGCTGAATGGCATCGTTTCATGTGCTGTACAAGAAATGGAAGGGTTTTTCATGAAGTTGTTAGTGGTTGTGCCAGCTCAGCATGTGCTGAAGTGACTGAATGATTTGCAAAAGAAAGCAAGTGGCACTAGCAGAAAAAAAGGAAGCAAACCACTACACAGGGAAAAAAAAAAAAAAAAAAAAAAAAAAGGGGGGTGGAGAGGGAAAAGGATGGGGCAGAGGCAAGGGAGAGTTATTTGGACAGGAGAGAGGAGAGAAGAGGAGAGAAAAAGAGGGAGCAAGAAGAGGGGTGGTGGGAGAGGGAAGAGAGGGAAGGAGGCAGAAGACAATGAAGGGGAAGAGGAAAGAGAAGGGGAAGGGGGAGTAAGAGAAGGAAAGGCAAAGGATATATCACTTTTGTATGTACTGCAAGACTGTTTTATGTGTATTCCAATAACAGTCCAGTTTCTGTTCACTAACACATACATACAGGTACCTGTTATATAATATATGAAAATGCACAGGCATTTTCGTTTCTATCTGTCTCCATAGCAATTCACATACAAATGAATATTCACAAATAAATGCATATTTTCACTCACAGCTATTGACTCTTAGACACAAAGAGACTGAAGAAAGCTTATTTAAACTGCATTGCATGTCAGACGTATATTTCACCCAAAAAACCCTTCTAATTGAAAGGTATGCTAATTTGCCAAAATGGAAATGCCATTAAAACTAGCCTATTGTGAAAATACTGAGGGGTTGGAAAGGAAAGTGACTGTTTTAGTCAAGGAGATTTAGTCGTTCTGAAGCAGCCTCTCACAAAAGAAAAATAAGAGAAAGAGAAGATGAATCCTGGTTGATTGAAATTCAGTAAATCAGTAGCCTGGAGTCTCTCAGTCTTGATTTAAAATAGCAGGGGCAGTTGCCATCAGGCACTTGAGTGCATGTGGACAAGAATAAGCGTAATGACTTCTTTTGTTCATCTGCCATGTGGAACTATTTCAACATTCTTATCTAGGATGTGAACGAGGTGTGCTAATAGCTCCACGCTTCCACTCCTGGAACTGAGGAACAAATGCAGGTAGCATGCACTCAAGTCCCATTGATATTAATGGTGTGAGATGGCTCAGCCTGCTGCTTTCAGTGAAACACTGTGCGATGCCCACTGCGAGAGACAGATGTCAGACACTTCTTCACTCCAACCATGACCTTCAGCTGGCACCAGACACTGCTGCACGTCTTGTCTTGTTAACATTTTCACAGGTGAGAGATGGATAAACAACTGTTTTCGCAGACCTGTAGATTGCTAATAAGTGTCACAAAATACGAAGTGGAGCTCAGGTGCAGATCATTAGAAAAGGAACAAGAATGGGAGGAATAATGACATGTCAGTCCACCTGAAGTCAAATTTGACACCCCTGTGATACTAGTTAGCAACACGCACAGGGAGTTTTGCCTTCTGTTTTTTGGAACCTGAACCAAGACAATGGCACTGGAACTTCCAGATGGTTTTGGTTAAACTTTGAGGCCCTGTCAAATTAAGGAAGAAAAGGAGAACATTCAGACGTTTAAAAATTCTTTTTTTTTCTAATAAAGGTTTAAATGAGCTAGTCAAGCACTGTGAACTTTAACTAATGGTTTCATGCTACAGTAATGGCACCTTTTATTTGAATTCATTTCCCATACTGACAGCACAACCCAAGCATACTCCAGACTATGAAATTTTAAGTGACTGCTGATTTTCTGTTGTGCTTTCTACAGAAGACAAACAAGAACTACTCTGTAGAAGATATATGCATCTCTGTGAATGCGCATCTGTGTAGACTACGGTGCATGCTACTTTTACTTTTGTAGTTACACGGAGAAATATGTTTTAAAAGTGCACTATCCTGGGAATATTTGAGTTTTTCCATGTTAAATTTTATCAAAAAGAGATATTAGACACAATTTGAAAAGTTTTCATTGTTTTAATCAAGGCCATGCTACTTCAGCCTCCATCCTTATAACAACTGCATTTTATAATCTACCAGTTTGAAGAATAGAAAAGAAATAGACGAGTTAAATCCAGTACTGAGTGGAATAGTACTCAAACATGTATTTTTTAAAGGAACACTCATGTCTCACAGCTACCACAAATTAAATCATTCAATTTATATGTGATATTTCTTACGTGTGAAAAATCAAGTCACTGTCTTCCCCTCCAGTGCAGTACAAGCAGATATATAACCATGATTTGGAAAGCTGTACCTCTGAATGGGGAAAGACTTCTGCTTTGCTGCTTCTTAAGCAGTGGTGCTTGAGGTGCCTAGAGTTGGAAGCTGATCACAGACAACTCACAGAAAAATGTGGCAAAAATATACCTCATGCTTCTTCTCTCCTTTCAGCTCAAAATTCAGGGTTGGAAAATTCATTTTAAACTATGAAAGGATAGAAGTCTGAGATTTGTCTGGGTTTCCCCTATTAACTTGGGAATCCAACCCTGTACAAGGCAAAATTTGGCTCCAGCACATGTTATTCTGATGTTTCGTCTTGCCTTGGCAAGAGCTCTGCGCCATGATGTGTTAACTTTGGGTTAATTTCAATTAAGGGATAAGCCTAGCAACTCAAGGTTTGGAAGCTTTTTTCTACTGAACTTAACATATGGATTCATGTTAACACTTGAGTACTACCACTGACTCAAAGCTGACCTAGAAATCAAATTGGAGACGTAAGTCTGTAATCACAGGACAGAGACCAAAGTAGCTCTTTGAAATGACCAATTTACATATTTAGTAATCAGTCTCTTTTCCAATTAATGAGTTTTACATCAAGGGAAACCTAGGAATTTTTTGAAACAGAATAATTTATTTTAAAATACATATTTCCATACAGTGATACTAATAATATTTCTGTTCATCAGAAGGTGATTTTAAAATCATTCCCCTGTGCCTTTTCCATGTATGTTATGGGAACAAACTGGGAAATGTGGGTGTGTTTTTCACTTCTCTGTTATGTTTGTCATGAACTTCTGTATATGGTCTTTACACAGTTGTGCAATGAAGTTTTTGTTCTCATTAATTGCTGAGTTTCATTGGGTTTTTTGGTTGGGTTTGTTGTTTTTTTTGTTGTTGTTGTTGTTTTTTGGTTTTTGGGGTTTTGTGAGGTTTTTTTTGAGAATTAGAAGTTCCTGAGAAATATAAATACTGGATCTACTCTTACAAAAATCTTGTCAGTATTAAAAATCAGTAAAATGTGACTTTAATAATGGTATTAGGTTCTCAATAATGCCCGAGTCAATAGCTGCTCTTGTAGCAGTGTTATAGTTTAAGCACTGCTGCAGGCCTGTGCTAGTCTTGAACATGGGATCAAAGAGATAAAAGCGGAGTGACAGCATCTCTTTCACTTTATATTCTGCCACTCTAAGGATCTTTACACCAGTTTGATTCTCAGTGACATTTTGTCATTGATCTTTTTTAACATATCTTTTACATCAATGTTTTTTTCAGGAACATCCTCTGAGGAAGACAACGTCTGAACAAGTTAGGAGCAAATGTGTCTAATATACAAAAGACTATAGGACATTTACCCACCACCTCTACTAAAGATTTGCAAGCATTGTGCTGGAAGAAAGATCCCTATATCCTGTTGACTGAATATTTCTGTGTCATCCAGAATTAAATATAAATTCATTCGATGCAAGTATAACAAAAGATGATAGCTGCAGTCCTTTATCTTGGTGAATTTAATGGCAAAACTAGCATATGAAAACACACGCTGATCTAATTAGCACAGTCTTCATTCAGACTTATTAAGTCTCTACTGTAATATATTATCAGCCATGTTTTGAAGTGAGTGGGTGACGCTCATTGTAACTTTTCGTCCAAAGCTGCATTATGGACATATTTTTTTCCTAAAGCTCAGCACATTCACTGCTGAACTATTCTGAAATCTGGCTACTTTTTTTGTGACATAAATAAAAGATGAGCTGCCTTTAAAAAGCACTTGTTGCATAATGTAGAAAAAAAAAAAGAAATTGTTCTTTTTGTTGCTTCCAATCTCAAGTAGATAGCTAGGAAACTAAATAACAGTGCACATCTCAACATTAATAGTAGAGAAGTCTAAAAAAATAAGTTTTCATGAAAAATGCTGATGTTCAACTACTTAGCTTTTGCTGTGCTTTAGAAAGGAACTGGGACTTAAATAATCACAGAATAGGCAATCTTCTGTTATCAGGTCGTAAACTTAGCAGACATGTTCAACGTTTATATATGTAAGCACAAATCCATCTTACTAATGTATTCTGTAATGAACAGATGATCCTCAGAAATAAATTTGGATTTTAAGAGAACTGCATATACTGTTGGAAGTCTTCACATCACAATGGAATCATTATGAAAAAAGGGACTATTAAATAAGAAATTGGTAATGTAGACATTTTTGTCTAGTGCTTAAAGTAAAAAACAATGAAATATGGACCAGATTGATTCCTTGGATACTTTTTTATTCACTCAAACGCTCCTTACAGAAGAAACTGAGAAAATAGGTCTGGCAACAGAGATAAATCCAAAGTCTTCACCTAGCTCAAGTGAAATCTGCAGGCACTGAACTACAGACCATTTGTGAAATTCTTTCTCTTCCTGGGTATACATTTCATTCACCCGCAGTATCTAAATTTATAAAGTGAAATCACATATTTTCACACCACTTTTTATTTAGAAATAAGCAAGAATTTTTTACACACTAAAGTCACTTTTGATTGAAGTAACATTTAATGAAAAAAAAAAACCTGACACTTCCTTTTCTGATTGCATATGCAGTTACTCTAAATATTTGGCCTTTGCCTTCCAAGATGTAGCCAGCTGCCCTGCAATTGGAAAAAGGGGATAAAACTGACAGTCTCTAGGATGATAAAAGTCAAATTTCAGAACTGAGTTCTTTAAGTTTCTAAAGACAATCATGTAATACATGTGGAACTTCTTCAGCCTGAAATCTAAAAAAATCCTTATGCTCTGCTTGAAGAATGAGCCTATTTTCATTTAAATAAAATCATGATTCATAAAAAAATTACAGATGAGAAGAGGTTGAGACATATCATTAGTAGTCTAAAAACTCTATTTGGTGTCCCCTGAACTGGAAAAGATATATTATATTCATTAGAGATGTGTATCAATATATTTTTTTAATGAGTCTATGAAAGAATCAAAGTTACTGAAATTAGTTCACAGATACGTCTGGATACCCTAAACTTAAACACAGGAAAGTAGTTATATAATGAGAAATGCAATGTTTTCTTCAATTTACTTTCTAATATTTATCACTATATCTTGTGCCTTCATTGCTGTGCACGCCATACCTGTTTCTATTAGAATTTTGTCTGCAGAGTTCTCGTTCGACTCTGAAAGCATTGTGATATCTCACAATTTTCTATCTCAGTAGGTTGGTTCCCTGGCACCACTATGCATTTTTTTTTTCTTTTATAAGACAAGTAGTAATGTGGTGCAATCCAATTGTAATTTTTTTCAATAAGTGAAACACTGGCAACATAACCAAACTGCTATATGTGAAACCTGCAGTGTAAGCAGACAGCAGAAAACAGCTTCTTGAGGTCCTGTAAAATCCTTTGGGGTGCATCATTCATAACAAAATGCTAGGCAACAATGCTTCAAATGTGGTGGTTTAAGCAAGTATGAGACACAAGATTCAGGATCTATATCATGGTAACATACAGAATATAAACATTTAAGTCTTACCCAGCTTTCTTTACATTTACAGGTGAGAAATGGTCTCCAGGGGTAATTTGCCTGACCTACACTGAATATTTTCATCAGAGTGAGGTAAATTCCTCTCTCAATGTGTTTACTTTTACAAAGGCAATTTAAAGAGCCTTACTCAGATAGTGTAATCTAACAGCAAAATCCTTATCTGAGAAGAGAGAGTACTTAATCAAGGCTAATCAGGAGAAGCCATATGTCTTTTGTCTTCCAATAAAGTTGGCAAAAACATATGACTAACCCATTGAGCAGACTTTGTGCCTGGAATCATGCCTACATCTTTTTGACTGGCCTGAGAACAGGTCTCTCCCTAGAAACTTTGTGTCTTTACAGACTCAGAATACTTTTGGTTTCCACTGGATCTGTGGGTTCCTCATCATGTTTCCCAGGTGATGTGGACAGGGCTTTGAACCTTGCACCCTATCCAGGGTATGGTTACTGCCAGCGTTTTCATACTAAGCTTAAAGCTCACTTTCTTTTTAGCATTTTATTTCCTTTCAGATTCTTCGTTTTGCAATGAAGCTTTTATGTTATTACTTCTTACATTTGCATGTCTCTCCTATCCAAGCAGATAATGCCAGAACGCTTTTGGTGTATTTTACCAAAGGATCCAAGAGCATTTATATTGTCTCAGTCCAGATTTAACATTCTTTGGTGACTTTCTCCTTTTTCTGACTCAACGGAACAAACAGCTTGATGAGATGTTTACTTTAAAGGCAAACGGGGGGAAGGGAGGCAAGCATTGAAAAGAATTCTCATTTTCCTTGGGGAAGTGTGGCTATTACTGTTCTGCAGCAGCCCCTGCTGGAAAAGGACACGTGTCAAACCCACAGGTCCTGCCACAGCTCTGCCTGTCAAACCTGCTGCTTAATCACTGGCTAGTTGTGTTCCAGCACAGGCACTGATGACCTCTAGGTTCATGGAAACCTGGAACTGGTTCTCCTACCATTTGCGGAGTGGCAACTGCTCTTTCTTATCACAATGAGTGCTGCATGCCAAAAGAATAAATAAAGGTTTATGAGCATTCTCTGACATATTTGTAGCCTCAAACAATAAGGAAAACCGAAAAAAATATTAGTGTAAGAGAAGCAAAGTCATACAGTGTAAGATAAAGCACCTATGAAAAGCTTTACTTAAAGTACGTGTCATGACATAGTGTCCAGAGAACATTTTTCATCGAGTGAAAGCACATTATATTATGCTAGCACTGTCTTCTCTTTCATGTGGTTGTTGACAGATGTTTGGAAAAGAAAATCTTCCTTTCTGCTTGACCTTAAAAGCTGTCCCACACAGATCTCATGTATTTACAATGCTAAACAGTACAACTGTAAAATAAAAAGGGGAGATTTTCTGTGATAGAAACAAAACACTTCTGCTTTGTTACCAAAATTGCACAGAAAAATATTTTAAAGCTGTTTTTCCTAATAATACTAATAACAAACAACAACAATAATGCCACTTATCATTTGAAATATGAAACCAGAGTGGAAAAAATATCAGTGATTGCAATTTGTTTTGACATACAATCCACGAAAATTCCCTACAATGGAAAGAAAATACTGCAGGCAGATTGTGGCAAGGTACTATCTATTTTCTTGTATTTATCACCACATTTTAGCCATTCTTCCTGAACAGCTCTGAAAAGTGTGCACATTTCTAATAGGGGTAATATTCCCTCAGGGCTAGGCTGAGTGAAAAACAGTAGGAATAATTTACATGAAAGTGATTCATGCAATAGGGAAAGCTGTAGGAGGTGGGTGTCGGGAGAGAAGGGATGGAACAATGGAAGACAGGAAACAGGACACAGAAAACAAACTGGTTTAAAGATTTGGAATGAGTGGTTATTTTTGCAGTAAGGAAACTGTCTTAGAGAAAGATTTAAACAATGACAGACACCAAAATACAAGTAGTCTCAACAGGAACAGCACCCTGCAACAGAAGACAAGTGCCTCTGGGTTACCTCCTTGAGGAATTTTATGTCTTGGAGTTGTTGGACAAACAAACAGTATTTTTCTATACCTTCTCAATTTCAAGCAGACAATCTGAGCTTTCTACATTTTAAGAGGAAATCAGAGGGACATGACTTTTCAGATTCCTCTGGCATGTGCTACACAGGCAACACAGGCTAAGGTAATAACTACACTGAACAATACAAACAAAAAGCAGTAGTGAATTCAGGGAAGTAGGACTATGTGGGTTTTGTCAAAATACAAATAGTTTGCACTGCAAGTTTAATGTCATATTTTTAAATCTACATTTAAAAGAATAATTAGCTCCATTATTTTGCCAATATTCATATCTTTATTTGAAGGGAATTACCTTCCAGACTGTTTAAATCCAATGAGACTACTGCTTTATTAAACCAAAGTTCCCTTAAATAATCTAATTGCTTTACAACCAAATAGAGTAGAAGAATTGCATCAAAGTATTTTTACTTCATTTATCTTGTAGTAAATATTTGATGTGGAGTTTAGTATTACACTGAGAACTTATACTGTTAGCACAGTCTATTCCTGCATGTAGGTACAGACTAGTAAATCTTGGGGAATTGTACCCTAGATGTTAGGATAAGTTTGCAACTAAGGAAGTTTTATATCATATTCAGGGGAAAAACTGAAGATTTTTACACCTGCATATAATACTGCATCTTAACAAATTTTCTGTGATTATTTTCACAAAGACCAAATTTCAGTGAGAAATTAAAATTTACATCTTTTTTCCTTCTACCAACTAACAATATTCAATAAGCAAAAATTATTAACTATCTTATATAAATAAAATCTGTCAACTTTTAACTCCCCTTGAATGTTTGATGTATTTTTATTTAAAGGACATACAATTTGTTCTGATACTTTGAATACAAGCCAAAATGCTAGGAAAAGATTTTTGGCCTAAAAATGTAGTGGGAACCAAGCACTGAAAAGGCACGTCTGGGTGAAGCAGGGAACTCTGGCTTCATGGAAACCTCATTTAAAAGCAAGCAGGCTACAACTGAGACAGTGCATATCCTCCCTCTCTATGCCTGCCCTCCAGCTGCCAGCAGCTCACTGCACTGCTGCCCAAGAAATATCACTGCCATAGAGCCACGCTGGAAGAGTCACTAATGTATTACCATGGCCAGCCAGACAAGCTCTCTAGAATGCACAAATTATTCAAGAATTAGCAATACTTGCAGTCTGTTTACATGGTTTTCACAAAAAGTGCGAAAAAGCCCCAAAGAAAACCCTGAAGTTTCACTATACCAATGGGTATTTGTACCTTCGACAACCTTCTTGGCAACTACTGTAAAAGCTGTGTCTTTGAAAAAAGCATCATGAGGGGGCAGCTTATTGAATTTTGTAAATCATAAGGCCTGTCCATAAATGCAGGCCACTGAGGCTGATTTAGTTGTTGACCTAGAAACTCTGTTGTTAGGACCATTAACCAGGTCCAGAGTTTAAGTTGCACAGTAAATTATACACAGAAGAAACAGGCACAGTACCTTGCCTTGTGTTTTCCTCCTTTAAACCATTAACTGACTGCATTGCAGCATTCAGAGACTCTGACAATATACACTTGTTGTCAGGCTCCAGTTTAAACAGTGACAATCTGCTTTTCACAACCTTGATCAGTCCAGACAACTGAAGGTTACAGCGCTCTTTATTGGAGTCAATAATAAGGAAAAAAAGGAATAAACTGGACTGCAGGCAAAGCTGGTGCAATGCCAGCGAGGCGTTGCCCCAAACCATTGCCCTTTCATGGGCCTTTCTTTCTTACATCATAAGTTACTTAAAATGCTACCTAAATTAGCCACATGTAGTCACCTCAGTCCCTGCAAATACTCTAGCTCATCTTCCTTAGGAGCGATCCAACTCTACATATAAATGACACTGCCTGCACAGTTTGCAAAATGCTACAACACAAGATAATTACCAGAGACAGCTTAAGATGATGACAGTGCAAACTTTAACTCAAAACAAAGGAAACATTACTTCTCTGTATCTTCTCAGATGTTAAAGGTGAGTATGCAATTACCAGAATATAATTAACAAAGTTACCTACTCTCTTTTGATGAATGCCCAGCTAGACCATGTCAGGTAGCAGCCTTGAACAAATGAATGCTAATTCAACTGGAGTGTGGTACAGATTGTTTTGATTTATAGTTCTTGACAAACTGCTTCTTCCTTTCCTTTGACTTACGGTGCATCATGTTGAAATGCAGTGTGATTAGAAACTGCCTGAGACTGTGGCCTTTCATGAACAATGGAAGCAAATATGCCACTCAAAGAGATTTGGTTTACATTTGCTCAGCAGCTCCCTTGGAGATTAGTTTTCTATTATCTAGCTAGGAGGGGTTTTTTCATTATTATTATAGCTGAACATAGGACTCAAGATTTGTACATTTAGCACTGGGCAGTCTTTCCTTTCACATTTAAGTTAATAACTGAAACATAGTATGTTTTGTATTTTGAGTAAATAAACCAGCATACCTAAATAATTAAAATCAAGGTACCTGCTAAAAAAGTCTAAGTCACTGTATACTAGCTGTCACCAGGGGGAACTATTAATTCATGCAGCAACTTCAGGGATGGAATGATATGGACTATGTATGGTATACGATACAAGTACAAAAATGTTCAGAAAACTGAGGTCTGGCAGCCATGTAGTGACTTAGCAAATGTTAACAGCACAAAGACATATAAGACCGCTTGAACTAACATAGCAATTAAAACCAGGCAAAGAGTATGTCTTCCAGAATATTTTATGGGGATTACATTTGCAATACAAAAAAAAAAAAATAAAAATTTCTAAATCAGTAGAATGTGATTCAATACAGACAATCCCACAGTGGCTACTGTAGAATGGCAGAATCAAATTTTCCCATCAATTACTTATCAGAGCTTCTTACCAACAATCCCCCAGTCTAAATCAACAGAGATTTGGTGTTTCTTTGGCATTGTTCAGTCCTGGCAGGAAGGCTGTTCCTGGCCAGGCAGAAAAGGGACAGAGGCATATTTGCTACTGCTTCTCACAGCCACAGGTTTTGTTAAAAAAAAGTCAAGAAATTGTTAGCTCTTTATCAGGGACATGTGAAAGCAGAACACTACAGTAGGTTTGCAAGAAGAGATGACAGTCCAGTAATACTCTAGAGAACAGTAGTGGTCTGACAAATTCTACCCAAACCTCCTCTCCATCATTTCCCACCCATCCTTCAGTCTGCCAGAATCTCAATGGACCTTGCCCACCTATAGTTGACAAGACTTCTTCTGACTCAGCTTCATGAGAGACAGCAAGCAATAGCAGTAATGAGGAGAATAAGGGAAGTATAATTACAGCTTTGGTGCGTGCAGAAAAAGATAGAATGTTAGTAAGAACAGTAGGACATGAAAAAAAGTGGGCTTTATTGCAAATAAAAAACTAAATGCAGTTTTACAACAGCACACTGTCACAAAGACAAATATTATATAGAATAGTGTTAATAGACATATCACCTGTAAAACACACAAGGTAATTATTTTGTTTTCCTTGACACTGATTAGGCCTCTGTTAGGCACAACATTTTTAAAAGGCAGACAAATTGGAAGGTGTTCAGAGGAGAGCAACAAAAATGATAAAAGGTTTGGAAAATAAGATCTATGAGAAAAGGTTAAGAGAACTAGGCCTGATCAGACTAAAGAAAAGAACACTGAAGGGAAACATGATCCGTCTGCAAATACATAGAGTTGCTATAAAGAGGATAGGGACAAATTATTCTCATTAGTCAATGAGGACAGAACAAGAATTAACGGGCTTATGCTGCAGCAGAGAACATCTAGGTTAAGTGTAAAGGAAAAGCTTTCATTAACAGAACAGTTAGAAGCTCAACATGCTGCCAAAGAAGCTTGAAAAACTCCCTCTGAGATTCATATCTGGTAGAGGGAGGGTCACACAGTGGTTCGGGCTCTAACCAGTTTCTTTCTGCACTGCAGATTTCTTACATGACCTTGGGCAAGCCAGTTAACACTGCATCTCAGCTCCCTAGCTATAAAACAGTGGCAAAAGCAACTCCCAAGCTCTCAGAGAGGCTGTAAGGATAAATAGTTAAGGATTCTTAGACACTCTATGAGACATCTGAGTGACTATATTAATTAAACACTCCAACCTGCCACAATGCAGAGGCACCAAACTGCCTGTCATACCTGGAGGTCCCTTCCAAGCCAAATTACTTCTGAGAGTGCTGCAGTGTGCTTTAGCTAACTAGCTACCAGCCTAGGATGTATTAAAATGATCTGGCCTAAGACATATCTGAGAAAGAAAGAGCAAAAAGTAACGATGAATCAGCAGCTGTGTGGCTGATATGTCAGCCCATTAGCAGCCTGACCCAACTATCTGCTGAAATCAGTGGACTCAGTTGTCTCAGTAGAAGATGGATCAAGACCAAGTGCCCATTATTAAGCATGAAAAGGGGACAGTTATCAGGGTTATCTCCTCGCTGTCTGCACGAGTTAGACCAAACCTGGAAAGTAGGGTAAAACCAAGTCAGAAAGCCATAGAATATTAAAAGTAAACAATGAAGATAATAAAGGAAAACATGTTTTATACTTTTAATAAAATGTTTATCCCTATTTGTTGCTTAATTTCATGTGGTTAGTTTTGATGGTTACAAAGGAGCTGCTTTTCCTATTTAAAAGTAATAATCAATAATAAATTTTATGAAAAGCTTGTCTTTTGCAAGTTAATTTGTCCTGTACCTTCCCCGACTACAGCCCAACTAAGATGAAATATCAAAATAGTGTTTCTTACAATACAGGTAGTTACAAGAACTTTTCCAAGCACATCTAACAAATCCAGGCTTTCCTACTGTTATGGAAACATTCAGTTTGAAGAATTTATATTTCAAATATGGAGCATAAAAAAGTTTAGTATCTTCTAACACCTCAGTTGAAATAAAAAATCCTAAATAAACACAAAAATAAAAAAGTTATGAGAAAAAAACCTACAAAAAACATTTGCTATTAGCGAGTGGAACACTAGAGGACACAAAATTAACAACAAAACACTGTAACCTAAAAAATTTATGTAAAAATAAACCGAAACCATGTCAGATTTCAAGTGCTGAAGCATAAAATGAGAGACATTTCAAGAAATTAATAAATGTGTGTCCCCATGGGCACAAGTGCTTTCACTAACTAGCAGCTATAGAAAAAAAAAACATGATGTAAATGACAAATAGCTGGAAAGTAAGTCGTGAACCCAGGTGGAGCAAATGAAAAGCATGACACAAGATCTCAGAAGACCTTGACAGCACAGAGGCACAGTGAGCTAACTACAATTAACCCAAATGCTATGGCCTTTTCTTCTGGGAAATTAAATGTTTACTGCGTGGAATTATGTGCTATATGCTTCTTCTTATGCATCTCTACACTCACCACAAAAGCCTTTCAAGTGAAACTGTGTGAACTATGGATGGTTTTTAATTCATTTGAGAAGCCAACAACAAAAATTCAGCTTAATATTAAGCTTTGTTTTCGAGTTATTTCAGCCATCTTCTAATCCTCAGGGGGGAAATGTACAGCAGAACTTGAAATGAAAAAAAAAAATGTTTGAAATAAAGAGCTAGAATGTTTTGTTTAAAAAAATAAAAAGCAGAAACAGGAAAAAGAGTGGTAAGGAAGAAAAAAATCTCCAAAGGGAAAACAGAGATGCAAGTCTAACTTTGAACTTAGACACATCCCACACTGTAATCAAGTGACTTGCCAGCCAACCACACGTGTATACCAGAGAAACAAGTGAGAATGAGACTGTGGGGAGTGTGATAACAGCTCTGCACTCACAGTACTTTCATCTCATAGTACATACATTTGTGCAGTTGATACAGTTACCAGTTACAGGTTTTCACGATGCAGGTGACTGACAGTTTGCCCACTATCTTGTAGTCTGTGCTTCACTTACAAAAAAGAAATAAAAGTAATTAGGGGGTTTAATAACATAAAAGCAGCCCTTCTACACACATAACACAGAAGATAATCTGTGAGAGTCTCACAGTTTCCTCAGTGACTGAGTTTTAGACAAATTACTTTCTGGTTTTACATTAAAAAGGAAATAATTCTTTCTCTTTCTCTGTGAAATTTTATTAGATGGTTACTTCTCTCAGCTCCTATGGAAATACTACAGATAGTCTCAGGTGTCAAGAAGCACTGGATACCAAAAAAAATAATACGATGTTGCAAGTATTTCCTGGTATTATTTAGTACCGAATCATATTGCAATACATGTTTTGTTGGAGCTATAGTCAAACATTTAAATAGGTTTCATGTTTTTATTTGCATTTGCTTTCCTTCAAGCTTTATGGCTTGAATGATGCCAGTAATAGAGGGGAAGCATGTTTGTCTGTCTTAACTGTCACTGATGACACAGATAAGTAAAATGGATGTGGGTGTTTCTGTTTTGTTTCTTACTAATGAGGCTTTTCAAGTACTTCAATAATGAAGAGTTTGACATTCAAAGCATTTGCATCTATTGCCCTCAGCAGGGTATGCTGTGAAGAAGCCTGAAGTTTTGTACTGATAAGAAAGATAGGAGTAATCTAGCAAAGGCAGCAGCAGCTAGGGGGAAAAAAAAAATGAACAAATGTAATTCTTTGGAGCTGGTGCAGCAAAATACATGTGGAGGGTCATTTGACCTGAAAATACTATATTGCCTTTGGTGCAGCTAGTGAGTGGATAGGAAGTGGAATGACCACAGAGCCCACAGGCTGCTCAAGAGCTAAAATCAGATAAGAAAGAGGCAAAAACACTATTTAGCTGGAAATGACTGTTTTCATCTGTGCATTTGGGTCAATGACATATATTCTACTCCCCTGTGTACTATTAGATTATTTGATCAAGTCTGATTTTAGACTGTTTGGGGGAAGGGAAAGCCAGTTAGAGGAAAGGATCAATGGTAGCATCAGATAAGTTTGATTCAATCTTGTCTATCTGCAACAAAATGTACATAGCATGGCTTCATTGAACACAACCAGAATCAGATGAGGCAGTTCCCTTGTTGACCTCTTCAAGCTCTTGTTAGGTAATGTTCAGCTTCCAAAAGAACCCTTTCAGGTTTTCCTCTATTTCATGTTGCTCTGCTACTGAAACTATATCTGTACCTTCCTTGCTTCTCTGTTGATTTCCTACTTTCTATGAGCTTTTGCCTCTCTGCCACAAGTTCTCAGACTCATAAAAACACAATACCCAAGAAAATTCCTCCAAAGTAGTACATATTTCAGATGTCCAGCTGGTGAACTGCTACTGCTTCAGCTGTCTGGTTCCACTGTGAAGTTTCACAGGTTCTCACCTTTATCCCAAAATGAAATAATGCTGTTTACACTCACTAATGAAACCAGAAGGCATAACTGACTTCTAACTGCATGATTTCATGAGCAATTGTTGTGCATCTGGAATATGGATGCAAATAACCTGTCCCCAAAGCTAAAGCAAAAGAAGAGAACTGTTTAGAAGCATGAGCTTAAATAATAACTCAGAAGGTCACTTTTTCTAGACCTGGAAAAGAAATCTGGTGTGGGGAGACATGGAAACATACTGGTAGAAAGAACATTGCCTAGACCTCCAGTTAAGGGTAGTGAAGGTATGAAAATCTCCTTTACAATGTTGACTTGCAACCCTTCGACAAAAGAAAAAAAAAAAAATCAGTGCATGGAAAACTGATTTAAATATAAAAATAACTAATACCTCTCCTTTACTCTCCCTAATATTTTGCTCCAAACTAACATGAATTTTAGTATAGAAATGGTTAATATGTAAAAGTTATTTCTTTTTAAGTAAAGAGCTAAAGCCAAACAAGAAAAATTTACAAAATTTATTCAGTCAAATGTGTATGATCTATCAAAAAAACTGAGCAAAATCTATGTGATGTGTTCTATTTGTTCACTTCCTTCGTAACTAGATAATTCTGATATCCCTCCCTGCACCCCAATTAAAGGAAATCCAGCAGCTGATTTTAAAAAATTAGGCCACTGGAAAGCAGAGATTTGGAAGGAGCAGTCTTCCCTCTGTCAGAGATCGAGCTTGCATCAGCAACACTCACAGAAGTTAATAATAAGTAAGAGAGTAGATAACAAAGTGGGATTCATGTAACTTATTTTTAGATGCCTATACTACGTTTAGATTACTACTTTTAGACACCTACCTTGTTATTGTTCAGCCAAGTCACTTCTTACAGTCAGTATAATGGGAGAGAAATTTTTAAGGCATTTCATCAGACAGACCTGTTTTGAATGTTTACATTGGAATGAGATAGAGTGTACTCTACTAGTGCCTTACTTTCTCTACAGGAGTCATAGAAGTTCAGATAAAGACATCTACATTGTACACCCTCACTGTAGGCATCTACATTTTGTCATATAAATCCCAGCTAAAAAGAAAACAAGACCACGGGTTTTTCTCCCCTCTCCTAAGGACAAAGACTGAAGGAGACATCGTAGCACCAGAGGGTTCAGTATGTACTGCAACCTAGAATTCAAAAGCTAAGAAGTCACAAACTGAAAGTTAGATAAAATGGCATGTCAGATAGTACTCCAATACTTCTGTTCATCTTCATGATATGGGTCAGAAGAAGTATGCTGGTCTTTCCCCTTAATTTGAGACTGAAAGGTCATCCAGTTTACCACCCTGGAAAGCAGTACAGCCTGTTCTGTGTGGTACAGAGCATATATGAACACAAGGAATGTTATTCTTTCCTTAGAGAAAGAATGAAACCATTTTTTAAAAGCATCCACAGAGAATTTTTTTATTGTTATTTACTGTGAGTATACTTTTTCTGAACTTTCAAATAATTCTCTTGCATTAACTTGTAAAATATGTATATATGTAAAAGAAAAGAGGTCAGACTTTGATGTACTACTGTTCTACCCAGCAAAGGGGTGAAAGTGTCATTAACAGATTCATAGACAAAATTATCTCATGACATTAAATAACAACTATTGCAGGGTTGTTTAAATTTTATTTTCAAATTACAATGCCATATAATTGTAACAAAATTGAAAACTTTCCTTTTTCCAAAATGAGAAGGAATTTAAAGATATTAAAATTAAAAATAAATCTAAGAAAAGAAACAGTGCAGAAAATTTTCACTCTATCAGTGGAGGAGACTTTTCTTTCAGTTATAGGGAAAGGTGCACATAAAAACTCTCCTTTTTCAGATTTATTTCTGTTATACTTTTTCACTTTTCAAACAAATAAAAATGTTTAGCATTTTGTAAAAGATCACAGCTTAAAAGACCACAGTTTTTGAGCACCATTTTTTTTAAGTTTGTAAGGTTTTGTAGCAGCAGAGAAGGTTGATAACAGGAGAATTAATGGGGAGAAGAACAGAGTATTACAGGAAAGTTCTTAGAGAATATATCTCTTTTAGACTTTATATATTTCAGTACTTCAAATATTCCTAAATACTTTCTTTCTCTACCAGAGTTTTAGTATTCAGTTTCACAGTATTGCACTTCAGGTAATCTTATTTGTAAATGAGTCTGTAAAATTGATGTTCATATGTAGTTTTATTTTGTAAGGTGCAATCTTGAAAAGTCATAAACTCACTTTGCATCTTTACATACTCATATATTAAAGAGGTATAATTTATAATAAACATCTGCTTTATAATACCAATGTGACAGAAGGCATTAGGCAAAGAAAATTGACTGTGGGTGTGAGAGACACCAAACACAAATATGCACATATATAATTAAACCTTTAAAATATAGCTGAGTGATTTTCTTATGCCAGTCCAAGGATTATTAATACACATGTCAATGTCAAATTTAATAAAGTTGTTACGTTAATTTAACTATGGTGCCTTGTACTAACACCTGTCAAGGTATTTCTGGTGCAGAAAATTTTTGTCATGAGTGAGCTAGATAACATAAATTACAAGCGAACTAGCCTTTTACCTCAGGAGATCCAAATTCAGATACTGCCTTTAGTCTCAAATGAGTTGTTTGTCACACCCCACAGAACCACCAAATATGGCACAGTTCTGCATGGCTGGAAATCTGAACTCGGGAGACATGAAGGATTGGAATATCAGGCTGTATCACTAATCAAGATTATGGTGTGTTGGCAGAGACAGCAGGAAAGTGTATGTGTATGTGCAGCAATTGCCAGCTCCTTCCCTCACAAGCCAACACTATTCGTGTCTTAAATTCCATAAGCAGGAAGTTAACAAATTTTGGACAGAAAAATAGGCTGCTGTTACTAATGTCAGGTTTTGCAGATCAGTCTTACAACTGTCCATGATACTTTCCCATCAGAAGCAATGGTAGCCATGTGAATGCCTGTCGCAGTCACTTGATCTCTGAAAATGCTGAACACCATCCTTTGAAGCCTGAATGAAGAATGCAATCCTGTAAAGTTGCTTTCTGCAGAACTGCTGTCATATAAAATAAAATTGTAAAAAAGCGCCTAATTAAAGGAAAAAAAAAGGAAAAATACCCAGTGGAAAGTCATTAAAAAGTATTTTTAACTCAGTAACATCTATTAATGTCTCTGTGGAAATTGCATCCATTAAAATTAATCCACCCCAATTTTCATTGATAAAGTACCATACCAAAAGGCTGGTACATGACTAGATCTGTGCACAATCACAGCTCACACTCATTTATATAAACACACAAAACCAGTTAAAAGCAGACCGTGACACATTCATGTGTACAGGAACTATGTATTACCACTTTGCAACAGAAAACAAAAAAGAGAAGTGAAGGATTCTGGAAGCATGATAGAACCACACAAAACACTAGTAGAGGCTGTGGTGATGTCACATTTCAACTTGAAGTTCTCATCATTGCATGCTTTTTACACACCCAACTTCCAGATATGCCTTGAAGAGTTTCGTGCCATGGTGTTTCTGCATTTTGTGGTCTTAAGCAATACACCATTAAGAATCTTTAGGCCCCAACTTGAAAATGAAATAATTTTTAGAATAAAGCAAGGAAACCCCTTGTTAGCACCGGGCCAAGTTGTTAGCATGCAAAGCAACAGGTTAACTCTCAGTTGCCCAAGGGCAAATCTTCTGCACTACCACAAGGAAAGCAAGGAGGAAACAGCATACACTCCCTGTACATGAAGCAAGCTGTGGAAGGGGAATACAAAGCAGAGAGTCACTGTTATAACGTAGTAGAGTTACAGCTATATGTTCTATAACACAGTATAGACATTGAATATATACCTTTCCAGTTTTACAAACACAGTCCCCAGGGAGTTCATGAGAAGTAGAGGAGAACCATTTTACCTTTTTTGTCTTAAGTGAAAGTTCCCAGCTGAACAGGCGAAGATCTCCATAAACAAAGATGGGTGAAAAGCAGGTGCTTTTTTACTTTACTATGAGGTTTCAAGAGTGAAAAACAAACTCACATCCCCATGTGAAAATCTGAGGGGGCACAACCTGAGCATTGCAGTGTTCAGAAGCCAACAGAGAAACCAATGCAGCAATTTTTTTGTGTCTTCATTTATAAAAAAATTGTCTCACTTTGCTCTAAAATAGGAATTTCATTACATTAGTGTAGGCTGGACTTTATCTCAGTGCAGAAACTCAACAATGGTAATGTGAAATGAAAAAGATTACTGAAACTGCACAAAAATTATTTCAGAATTACATGTTAGTCAAGAGCTGTATTTTGATCTGTGAGCCAAATAAAAGACCTAATAACTTTTTACATAGACAATTAATGCATCAGAAGGTAAATGTGTAGTCAGATTTTATGGAAACAATTCTATTTCTATCTACTTTAAAAAAATTAAAAGTGGTATTTATATACATTTATATAAAAATAGTATTTATATAAATTTATACAGGGATGTCAATATGACAGCCTACTCAGACCCCAAATGTCCTTCACTAATAAACATTAAACAAAAGACCAAATGAAGAACAAATATCATGCTTAGTTGTATTTACTATGGAAAAGATCTGTATAGTGAAAGGAAGTATCTATAATTCACATGTATGTGTTTATGTTTTTTAGCTGATGCAGTCTTCTAGAACAGCACAGAACAATAGCACACTCATTTTTTAATGGGATAAGTAAGTAAACTGGTAAATAAAAAGCACAGAGACTGAAGGAATATAGATTACTTCATTCAGACTAAGTTTTTTGACATTTATCTTCAGCCGAAGTAGGTATTAGAGGGCTATAGATGCACATACGTACTCATATATTTGTATCTGTATTCCAGCTAAGCAAGGGGATGTAACTATTGCTTCTCTCTCAAAGAGAAACTGGTCAAAGAGTCAGATGTTTCTTTGATATAATCCTGTTTCTTTATGAAAATGTTCAGAATCTTGCTTTTCATAGCATAGTAGGAAATAAAAGATTTGAAAATGCATTAAAAATAGACTTTGGTCACAGCTGTCAGTGCTATTTTCAGTAGAAAATAGTACTGAGAACTTTTCTCAAAAGCTTTTACTCATACCTTTTCTTCAGGCCGTATTCTCAGTTTTTGCTGAAAATACATCTGATCCTTACTTACAGTCTTGCTTATCTGCTTCTCTGGACTTATATCTCTCTGTCACAGATACACACATCTTCAAAAACAATATCTAGCAGAACTCTTTCATCCACATGGGCACATGCATATGCTCTCAATGCTTTCAACAGTGACAGGTGGATAAATTTGGGGTGAAGGGTCCTATTGTTTCAACTATCTTGTTCCATAAGCGATCATACCTATTAATTATAATTATCTTAAATTATCTGAGACTGAATTCTGATGAATAAAAGATGGATGTTTCTGGGCACGCAGATTTAAAATTATACTTTAAAATAATTAATGCAGAATCCTAACATTACTGCAGCACTATATTAATTACAAATACAAAAGACAGAACAATGAGTTTCATTAATTCTTGACTGGTCCATTTCAATATCTTCTTGTTCCTTGAAAGAGAACCTCAAACTTCTAGAATTCTAAGATCATAGAGTGACTCGGAAGACCACCAATTGATTATAGGCCAGTGGTGATTGAAGGGAAAAATTTCACAAGCTTTTACTAAAATAGAGGGAGAAAAAAAAAGAGTTGTTATTTTAAAAATGTAAAAATAAAACAAGGAGAAAAATAATGTAGGATTTAGACAATCCAAATATTATTTAGTACGAAAGATATGAAAGGATTTCTGTCAGATGTTTGTAATTAAAAAGACTACCTTGATCCATTTACTATATCTTTTGATTCTGATGGCACAGGAAGTTCTAAGAATGAGAGAGCTTATATTTTGATCTTGATAAATAAGGCTGAAAGATGTCATCCATATTTCTGAACATCTCAGGTAAAAAAAAAAGAGAGCAACTGATTTCAAGTTAAAGAACTAAACATGCAGACTCCTAGCACAGAGGAACCTGGAAAACCTGGCAAATGAGAAAGGGCTGTGAATTTGCTCTTGATGTGGCTAAGACTACTATCATTATGACACCCAAAATGACAGGGAAGAGATACAAGGAATCCTTAGAACTATAAAGCATGAAAGCACATGTATGATGGGAATAGGATTACTACCATGGAATGAAATCCAATAATAGTTATTTGCAGATCTTCATAAACACTTTCAAAGACCCTAAGAAAAGACTCCCTAGTCCACAGGTGCTTTGGCAATGAAAAAGAAATTAAATTGTGTCCAGATTAACCTCGAGTCCAGTAAGAGCAGTCTGGTCAAAACTGGCTAATGAGTCCTAAGTGTTAATGAAACCTGCATGTCAGTACAGTCAAATACAGAAGGAGCCTTTAGCCTTGGTAACTGGATATAGTACGGCTCATCTGTTTAATTGCAGGAAGCCAGCACCAGATGAAAGCAAACAGTTTGTTTTGACATGTACTGTTAAAGCTTAGGCGTGTGAAACTCCAGCAGACAGGATCTCCCTCTGGAGGCGTTCACAGGCATCCACTGCTTTTTATTGACTGTTGGGAAGTGAGGCATGTATTTTTAGAAAACTTGTTCACTAGCTGCTAAAATGTAGTTGCCAGTTAGGTGACTAAGCTGGAACGAGTGGGTCCCATTCCACAACTATAAAAAAAAAAAAAAAAATTGATTACAGATACCAGATCTACAAATCAAGCGCTAATCTAAGAAAAATCCGAGGGCTCCAGACTTTCTTTCTGGAACTTTTGGCAGAAGTGAGATAGATCAGATGAGTGTTTAAGAAGTGTTTGGATAACATGCTCAGGCACATGGTGTGATTCTTGGGGTGCCCTACACAGGGACAGGAACTGGACTTGATGATCCTGATGGGTCCCTTCCAACTCAGCAGATTCTATGATTCACATTCAAGTGGGAGATATTGGTACATAAAACTGCTTTCTTTAAAACTTAGCCTAGAAAAGTATGGAGACCATGATTCTCGGAGCAGGGAGCTCCAGTAAGTGATCCCAGTTCATAAGATAAGGATGGTTATTGCCTCTAACTAGTCTCCTCTGAACCCAGAGCTCTCAGGTTTACCTTACAAACTCCCCTTAAAGGCACTACACAAAGTGAACTCAAAGGTAATGTAGTGATATAGAAAAATGTTGAAAAATATACAGGGAACCATTTATGCATACCAAAATAGAAGTTAATGTTGACAAACAGTATCTGCAAGGTAAATGTCAGTGTTTACCTCATACAGCAAAAACAAAAGCCAAGTCTGAAAAAGAGCTCATTTGTGACAGGTGGAACTGCACGTAGAGCACAAATCAAGCACAGATTTGTTTATGTTAACTGCAGAAATTTATTGCTCCTACACTCGTAGTCTCTTTTCCCTGAGAGAGCTTTGCAAATGGATATTACAGCTGACTACATGGTTATGTATATTGCACCCATTTCTGCCAAACATACTATGCCTGACAGAGTGGTATCTAAATAAGAACATAAGGATTTTGGTTACAAACAAAAAAATCTTGCAGAGGAGCTTGATGTAGCCATACACATGGTGACATGCAATTTACAACCTCTAGACAGAGGTGTTACATCTCATTTTTTACTCTCTTCTCTTTTAAAAAGTTAGAGCAGACTTTTTTCCTTGGTAGTTGGAAAATAATGTCTGAAAATACTGCTGGTTCTAAAAAAACTTATGTAATCAATCTCTGATCATCTTATAATATAATTAAACTGGAGGATAACATCAACAAAACATGAGACCATTATATCTTGACAATTTACATTTTATGATAATTAATTATTTTAAAAAATTAAAACTGTTTTTTATGTTAGAAATCTATAGTAAAGGAAACAAAAATTTGCATAAGTATGCAAAGGCAAGTTCAAATAAAAAAGCATTAAGAATGGCAAGTGGCCAACAATTCACTTAAGAGTTAAATGAATCTTGTGTGTAACATCTCTTGCACTTAAGTAGTTCCAGCAGATTGTTGCCCATCAACCAGGAAAACTGAATGGGTGAAACTTTGTCAGCTTGCCTGAGGAGAAGGAAATAAATATTGCTAAGTTTGCCTTTCTGTTCCAGATGCTTTCAGCAAGGGAACAATCAGGATAACACAAATGAGACCACACTATCTAAGTGAATGGGCTAAACAGTTTTTCCAAGAACACTTGCATACCTTCAGAGAAACTATTAGGTACAAATGATGACTGGCCAACCCTTCTGGTGCAAAGATATTTTGATGAAAAACTAAGTTTTCAGTTACACAAAAATATTGCTTGAATGCATATATTAGAAAAAAAGGAGATACTTGAATGCATTTTTTCATTTTGAAACAGAAATTGTATTGAAAAAGCTAAACAGATTTTATAAAAGCTAGTTATCTGTAAAATGAACTCTAATTTTCAGGATATAAATGTTTTTGGTTTTGTTTTGTTTTTTTTTTTTTTGTAATGAAAATAAATTTGTAGCACTTTTAGTTTCATTCATTTAAAAGGAAAAACCTTTTACTTAAAATGAAAACAAAAATTATTTTTTCAGTGTTGAAATTTAGCCTCAGAACAAAAAGTAAAAAAAAATCAACCTCAGCATTTTTCATACTAACCTTTATTTTATTTATGTGGGAAAGGAGTAACTAGGCATTATACTTTTCAGATGCTCATATAATGTAATTGAGAGGGCGTAAGCTGAAGTACTATAGACATAATTTTAAGTACAACATGAGCGAATCAAAACTCTGCTGACCACCCTGTTTTATGATGACCTGTATATACTTCATGAATACTTCAGCATTAGCACTCAGCAGACAGTGCTTTCAGGTATTCCAATACTTCACCATAAATACTAGCAGAAATATTAGCAAAATACTAACTGTTCCAGCAAGGAAGGAAAATTTAGAGGCCATTGCTCAACAGTGTGAGTATGAGTAAAATAATGGAAGAAACCCTTCTAAATCCCCTTCCAGTACATTAAAATGGACAAGCTGTTTTTGTACAGGACTTTTCAATCTGAATTTCATAGCTCTACAAGCACATAGGACAGACTGATAGACTAGCACGGTGATTGCACATGTGAACAGCAATTATTCACTGTATAATTTGGTAAAAATGTGGGTACTAACTTCAGGATCATTGGTGAGACTATCTGCATTACAGAAGTTGTGACCAGCCTACATGATGAGTTTAAAGTTCCTTTAATAATGTATTTATTTATTTGCAGAATTTATCGCCGCATGGGAATGTAGCAGGTTTTTTTTTTCTTGTTATTGATACAGCCTATAGAGTGTAGCCTGAGCTGAGCATAAAGGTGTAAATCAATAGATCGCTGCTAGTCCAATCAAAAGCCTGACTTTCCAAAATACTGGGAAAGCCAAGGTCTTCGTACACAGAAATGCTATTTGCAGCTCCCCATCAGTGCTACAGCCACTGCTCCCCAAGGCTCCATGAGGTTTTAAATTAAAAGAAAGGCAGGTCAATAGCACAATGAGCAGAAAATTGAAAAGGTTCCTCTCCACGAAAATAAAAACCAACACATTATTACTATTGTTGCTGTTTCTATTACAGCTATGATTAAAGATTGCATGTTTATGTTTTTGTAATGGGTTCTGTAGGGTTAACACAGCAAGACCTTACTTATTTTGCCACCTTCCACTGGGTACAACCAAAGCTTTAATCAAAGCCTGCTTTTATTTACAAAAAAAACTTCAGTAATTTCTTTTTTTTTTCTTTTTTTATTTTTTTTTTTTTAATACTGTAGGCAATATATTTAAGGGTATCTGTGGGTAGAGAGAGCAATATTACTGTAATAAGCATGTGTCTGTATATACTTTCATGACTATAAACCTATACCTCACACATATTATATATGTGGTCGTGTACCAATGATAGGGGTGCACATATCTTTCTAGACAGCTCTAATTTGTATGTATGTTTGTGGCACTATCAAGCTACCCATTCGCTCAACATATAGCAAAAAAAAAGTATAGGTGGTGCATTTCCCTAGAGCATTGAACAGCTTACAGTAAATCAGTACTAAAATGCAGAGTAGCCTAACGAAGGAGTCAACAGGGAGCTGGGATATTTCAGGTGTGTCTCCAAGAAGAAATTCAGGATGGTACAAAAAACCTGGAATAGCCTCATCACTGTTACCTCCTGAGCTAAAAGGGGTATAGACCTACCAGCAGATATTAAAAAATAAAGTTATCAAATTTTAAATCTTACTAGCTCTACTGAGAAACTGGTATCGATAACTCCATCACAAATGTCACTTATAGCACTGGTTTTGGTATCTTATCTTGTTCCTTGGTACAAATTAACTCTGCAAGGTGTGGCACACCAACAAGATGAGCTCTAGCTAAGAGCTGTCCTCAAAGCCAACATGTGGAAGTGTTTGTAGTTTTTATATCTGACTCTGTGAGCAATCTTGAGTGGGACCTCTGGTCACTGTCACACCATGTAACAGTTTGTGGTTTTTTCCTTGAGAGGAGTACATACATGAGCCCTAACTCACTTTTCTTGCAGGGTAAGCACTTGACAGAGTGTATCTTCAGATCGTAGTCTTTCTATACATAGTACAGTTTTTTATTTCTCTGAAATGTGCAATGCATATAGAGCAAAGGTAAAATACATGCTTAGACTTTCTCTTACTTTTTGTAAAAGTTATCAGCACAAAAGTAGCTTTAGCTGCAAAATAACACAGTATCTGGGGTTTAGAGTTGGGAAGGCATTCGGAAACATCCTTTTCTTCCATGTTTCTTTATGGATTTCCTCTAGACAGCATCTGCACACTAGGCTACTTACGGTGAATACATTCTTCAGGTGTTTGTCTCCCTACGCATAGCACAAGCTGCAGGTGCCTCTGAGAATCCCAGACTGCAAACCAGGGTCTGAGTTAAAGTTAAAGTTAAAGTTAGGCATTGTAAACCTACATGTTATGTCTTTTTTTTTTTTTTTTTTTTTTTGGATCGAGCTTTCTAGCCCCAGGCATGTTGAGTCTGCCTTGACACCTAACGTGTAAACCATTGCAGCATCTCAAGACCCTCACAGCATTTCTCCTCCATGACTCTTAATTCTTGCCTGCAGCATCCTTATTCTATAACCCCATCACGTAACCCTACACAGAGTACTGCCTGACCTTGGATAGAAAGAATTCTTCAGGACTTCTGCACTTCACTCTGCAACATTCTTTTGTCTTGCCTCTTCTGCTACTGAAAGAGAAAAAAATCACGGATTATTAGTGAAAAAGTGGCAAAATACAAAATCTACTAGGCTTTTTTTCCCTGTCTCTAAACTTTTCAGTAGTAATGGGACAGAATTTCACGTTTTACTTCTGAATTTGCTTTCACCTCCACTAAAAGAATCATATGTACGTATGTAATTACCAAAGCTCTTCCTCCATGTTGTTTGTTAATACTGTGAAATCAATATGTATGTATGAAAACTTAAAATGCTAATTTCTGAGTCTGCAATTTTTCCTAGGTTTCAAATTTTAATTTGCCTATACTTCTGTGTTCTGTATTCTGCTAAAAGGGAACAAATGAATCTTCAGATTGTTGATAGCAATAGATCATAATAATTCTTATGTGTCTTTATTAGGGAGAAGCTACAGGAATTTTAATCTACAGTGTGTCAATATCATACATCAAACTACCTCCTCCAGTGCAGTTGCAGTCTATCATCACAAAATAATCTACACTCAGCATCATACAACATGCATGGGCAAGAAACCTGAATATTATAGGTTCTATAAATGCAGTCACATCGCATGCAAGATGGCTGCTTGATAGGTCTCAATATCCAACGTATTTACTTTTCTAATAAAAATATTCAAACTTGGATTATGTGGTCTAGTACAGAAAATGCTTTGTCTTCAGACAAAAAACTGAGCTGTAAAATACAAGAAAAAATACTTTACTTCTTTACATCTTCTGCACACTTTTCAGACAAAGATATTAACACTATTTACAAGCATTAATGAAAACTCTCAACACCTTTGTTGTTGCAAGATTGTAAGACAGTAAGATAAATTATCATTAATGCATAGGCAGGGACTGTGAGTTGCAAGACCAGCAAGTCATAGTAGATCATGAATTATTTGTATTGAACACAGATCTAGATTATTATTCAGTTATTACTGAACCAAGATCCAAATTGGTCCAGATTATTGAATTATTATTACTACTGAATCCAAATCTTAAGTTATATTTCTTTCCATTAAGATAAATAACTTCCAGTCACAGTGTCCCTGTAATGTGACGTGTAGGACCTCACAGAACTCTTGTTCCAGGAGTTTATTGGTAGGAAACACCAGCTTAAGTAAAGAATGTAATAAAATCTGGAGGCATTACTGTCTTTCTGCTCTGCTCATCTCTTCCCCCCTGCCTCTTCTCTTCCTCTCTCCTCTTTTGCCACTTAGTACCAGAAGTGTATTCCAACGGAAATGTAAAATCAGATACAAAAAAGAACAAGGAAAAAAAAGAAGGGAAAAAAGGCCACAATTCAGCTCTAGAGGAAATGAGCATGAGAAGAACTTCCCTTATCAGGTAAGAAATCTTTAGCCTATACAGGGAAAACTGCACATAATTCACTTAAAAAGCATGCAGACAAAACTGTGTCTGGATAGGAGTCCAAGACTATATACTACCTTGTCCTTTCCCTTGATAGTGCAATCTGGAAGACAGAACTAAAGTACACCATTCCCCTCATGAAAATTCAGTTTTCTTTCATATGGAAGCAAGGGTATGGTAAAGGGGAGAGGCCAATGTCATTCCAAACTAGAATGCCAGTGCAGTAGACAGATTCATCAGGGTCCAGTGCAGAAAAGCACTGTTATACTCCTCAGAATAGACAAGCCTGAGAAGATATATAAATTGTAGTGCATGCCCCAATATCTAATGGAATTTATGTATTTCAGTAAAAATATTTTAAAAATACTATAAAAAAGCTTTACATAGACACAAAAATGTTAAATGCACTTCTCAATAATTTAAAATGAAGATTGATGAAATAAAAAAGTATATTGCTAAACTTTACAAGATGACTGGCATGTGATTCACAAATTTTAGGAATGTTCTGGGTCTGGATGCAATAGAGTTAATTTTCTTTAGCCCATACAGGGAAAACTGCAAATAATTCACTTAAAAAGCATGCAGACAAAACCTGTTAATTTCCTTCATAGCAGGTCAACCAGTGCAGTGTTAGATCTGTGAGCAAAACTGTGTTGATAAAACAATGTTTATATATTGCTGAAAAGTGCTTGCAAAATGTCAAGGTCTCCTCTGTTTCTTGGTCTCATTCCCATGGTAAGTAATCTTGGACAATGGATAAGAATTTGGGAGGGCACACAGCAGAGCCAAACTGACCAAGTAGATATTGCATACTATTCAATGCCATGCTCAGCAATAAAATTGAGGAGGGAGAGAGTTTTTTAGTGTAACCATTGCTGATTAATATGAGATTAACCAGGCATCAAATTGCTGGTTGGAGGGGGTGAATGATGGCTTTTGCATCACCTGGTATTTTTCTTCTGTGTTTTCCCTTCTCTTATTAAACTGCCTTTAGCTTTTCCCACAATTTTTTCTTAGTTCTACCCTCTGTTTCTCTCCTTCACCCCATTGGTGAAGGGTGTGGGGTGAGTGGCCACTGGGGCAGGGGCAAATGACTGACTGGGTGGGGACTAGACTTCCAGCTGTGGTCAATTCAATACAAGGAGATAAATTAACCCTTGATGAACAACTAATAGATACAGGAGCTGAAATGTAAATGCTCAGGAATCACAAAGAAGCTTGACAGAAAGCAACAGGTATGTGCAATCCAGAAGACCGGGTGCAACCAAATGCAGAGGTTTAGTGGAGGATCAGATCAGTAATTCACTGATCAACACTCAGGAATCTTGGAAATAAGGAAGACATACCAGAATACTCCCCAAAAAATCAAACAAATATAAAGCAAATAAATATTAAGACTACAAAGCAGGCTTGAAAGCTCAGTGGTGGAAAGGCTTTGCATATGATGACATATACAACTGTTGTAGTAATGAGAAATCACCCTACTAAATCAAAAAAGTAATTGTTGATTCAGATTATAATTATTTTTTTTTTGCACATATATCACACTAATGCAGTGGAAAATAGCAAAAATAAATGGTTTGCATAGCATGAACTATGCTCAACTGCAAAGACAAGAGAGTAGAAAATACAGGAAATACAAGGGCAGATAACAGTTCACTGTATAAAGATTTCTTCAGCATTACAAAAGAAAAAAAACTACCCACAATCAGGCTAACCTACTTTAAAATTCCATAATGGTATTTGCAATAACACCTGCAAGCACAATACCAAAGAAGAGTACAAATGCTGGAATTTCAAGGATCTTTTTTAACACAGGAACAATACTTTCAGATAAAATAAGTTAATTTGTAATGGTAGTAGAGTTCAGGCAGGAAGCAGTGATTCATACTTGAATCAAAATTTTTTTAAGCCCAAACACCTAGAGCAGGCAAGGCCACTGTGGTACTTGTCTGCTAAAGGTTACCATGGTGTTTTTTAAAATCTGAAATGGCTTCTTCTATGTTACATATGAAGACAGCTGAAGCAATGTTGCTGTAATAGCACCTCCCTTGCAGCATCCAATGCATTAGAACTAAAATATATATAAAGAGGAGCAAATAGGCGTGTGATAGATAGACATCTTAGTCAACGTCACCAAGCATACTTGTTGGCTAAGCAGTGTGGTAGAAATGTCAAGCAGGAAGCATGTTCATACAATTGTTTGTATGAACTCAAGACACTGAAAAAAAAAAAAATTGCTCACTGCCAAATATCATGATATATTACCTGACTTGGCAAAAGCAAAAATTTAAAATTACAGGAAAAAACCTAATGCCAAATTCCAAATTGCAGAAGACAGATATTATCTGTATTCCTGAGTAGCAAAAGTGACTACCTCACCACATTCTGTACAACAAAGGTATATCCAAATTCTCTGAGAATGTTCCCTGGAATGAAAATTAGTCCAGCTGTATCATAATTGATGTTTGACAGACACACTATGGCAAAGAGTATATCAGACAACAATTATAACATCCTTTGCATGATATAGGAATCAGGGAAATCAGTCACAGACTACATAAGTACAAGATGGTTTCATCAAGAGCCATACTCACTGCTGTACAAGTCACATATAACAGCCCACTCTTTTCCCAGCACCTTAGATCTAAGAAAGTACAGACCAAGTGAGAAATGTCCATACTTGAGACACTAATTGATCAGAGGTTATTAGTAATTACAAAATACATTTATGGGGCAGAGGAAAACCTGTGTGTGCAAATCTTTGAAGCTACTGCTGAACAAAGATGTTGTGTGGCAATTAGTTCAATAAAATATAGCCATTTGATGTATCAGTACAGGGATGTCAATGAAGAAACTGCTGTTGATGTGATGCTAGGGAAGTGGGACAGCCTGAAGTTGTCATGTCAAGGATTACTAGCATCACCCAAATGCAAATAAGTCAAAATTGAAAAGCAGTTTCTTATAACAGTGTTCGCATGCAAAAAACTTTGGACAATGTGGTCAAAGATAGGAAGTACCCATGAATCACTTGGTAGTGCTTTTTAAAAACCACTGTCAGTCACAGAAAGTCTTTAGTGTGTGCTTCTGAAACTGCAAAGTGTAAGCATGAAAGAGACTGACAAATACATTGCTGATTTCTTATCCAGAGCATCCTTGCAGTGCACAACTCCAGAAACTTAACAAGAATGTGAAATCTCTAGCCTGATATTAATGCAGAAAATGCAGAGAGACAGAAGCATCAGCTAAGCCTATTATGTGCCAGCTTCAAGGTAAGGGCTACAACATATCTGAGAACAAATGATACAAGACATAAATTCACAAGTGCTTGCATCTATCATTCTGTCACACTCTGTCAGGACAGCCAGATGCCATGGGAGAAGCCATGTCTGCTTCCCAAGAATACTGGAACTGCCCAGATGAACTGAAAATCCAAAATAGCGTCATATATAAAGTCAATTGAATCATAAACCGAAGGTCAGTAAAAATAAATTCTTACAGGTATACACTAAAGTCATATAGGAATAGCATCCCGTTCATCCAGAATGCAGTGATATTGAATAGAGCAGCACTATGCCCAGATATTTAAGACCTCAAGAGCAGCTTTGTGATGCCTGTGATGAAACTAAAGCTAGTCTATAAGTCACTATGTCTGCTAAAAGTTTTTATTCTAAGGAAAATAGTTGACAAAGGGCAATGAAACCATACAAAATCCCAACTTTGGAACAACCCATAGTCAAACTTATTACTGGGCATTTTATTTGCATACCAACAGAGATTATTTCTTCATCTCAGTGTGCTATCCAAGTGCAAAATCCAGATTCTCTGAAATTGACTGCAAATGCACCAACTCATGCACATGTGAGTTAGAAGCATAAGAACCCATTATGGTCACTAGAAATATACCTAACACAGCCAGTGAAGTCCTTAGGACTGTTCAGCTGATGAAATGTATATGTCTGCTTTACAGGGGATAACTCTATTTGCTGATGGGTTAACAGGCCAATGCCAACTATGGTGGAAGTTTAGATACCTGGTACACATACAGATATGTGGATATATTACATACAGCTTAATTTAGATATCTAACCTTGAGCTGAATCCTACACTAGTGACACCATTCTCATTGCTTAATTTCAGCCATCTAGAATTTAGTATTCATCCAAAGCATGTTGTCAGCTTCTTTCTGCAGTCAGCAGAAGCTTGAGAGCTAAGCCCTTCCAGCAGATGACTCATCACACCTACTAAGGCACCTCTCTTAAGATACAGCCGATTAAGAGATGCTTATTTCTCTTCACAGACTGCAGAAGCAGTTTACATTTCCTACAGTAGGAAATGAGAGAGAACTAATGTGAACTGAGACGAATCCCACCCCCAGCCAATACCATAGTCACTCTCAATACTGTAGTGAAGTATTTTAACAGGCATTGCATCCTGTATCATACCTACATATATCAGAGCCAGAGCACAGCAATTTTTGTTCCCGGACATCCTCTGTGCTCTCCCCCGTGCATTTCATTTTCCTAAGCAGCAGAAGAAAAAGAGCCCATAAAAGGTTTCTAGGAAAGAAAAAATGAAGGGAAGAGGAGAGGACATAATGCTATTGAGCCTTGATGGCATAAATTGTCAAACTCACCAGGGAGAGAGGTGCAGAGCAAAATGTTCAGGGAAACCACATCAAAGAGAATCTAACATTCTACTCCGGGAATCAGGCACTTAGAATTTACTAATTGCAACATTCTTTCATTCATTAAAAATGGATAAATAGCTTACAAGGGTTTATTAACTAAAATGGTTAGTCATTTTTTAAAGAATCTAACAGAATAGTTGAGAGCTTGTATCTATCAATAATAACTTCTAATGAACATGTTAGAGCCATCTCTAAGGTATTTATTAATAGTTTACCAATGTATTATGGACATTAGCACCATCTGTTGCAAATAGCTATAGCCATGCTGATTGGTGTTTGAACAGGTTATAAGACACATATGACTTAGTTACACTTTATTATAAATTATTAACTGTTTCAAAGAATAATTTTGTAAACTCATAATAAATTCTTCATAAGTTAATCTTTATTTAAAGCTTCACAAGCTCCAGTTTTTTTTCAAGATCAGATGGTATACATCTGAATACATGTTTTGCACTTAGGAAAGGCTGCCAGGGTAAAGGACAACCGTTTAAAATATATATTAGTGTAACATATTGAATAAAAAATTCCATAAGTACAATAAAAAGATTGAAAGACTGAATTATGAAGTAGCCTTTCTTGATATGTGCAGTCTGCTATGCTGCTCATTGAAGTGACTGACATGACTAATTCATGACCACATTTAGCATTTTTGGCATTCTGAATAATATGCTATTAAAAAATTACACCAATAAAGGGCATAAAACAGTGTCTACATCCCAAGCTTTGTTCTGGATCAAGAAAAAACCCTTATATTAGAATCTTCAGTTCAATTACACCACAAAAGCCATATGAAAATAAGGTTTTATGATAAAAATACTGACAACAATAGCAGCAAATGTGGATACCACTGCAATATCACTGTCTATGGAAGAAAATGTTCAGTTCTTATACATGCTTGTACTACAGATGGACTCAGCTTAGCAGAGACATGCTTGGTGCTTTAGCTGTTTACTTAGGCAGCAACAGAGTACTAAGAAATAGTTGCTATGCCAACCCATCACAGGACTATATATATACATTCATGACCAGGATTATTTTGAGAGCTCTGTTAGCCTTTCTTTCAAATTGAGAGCTCTGTTAGCCTTTCTTTCAAAAAGTTTAAACACACTACTGCTATATTGTTTCCATTAAGGTAAAACTCTGTAGTCTGTGGAAAATTTTGCAGCCCTGATTTTTTTTAAAGTAGGGTGTGGAATATATGGAATAACATGAGATTTCAAATAAAGAGCAGAACAGTCTTTTGACGTCACATTTCTACAATCACTGTACAGACTGTTCCATTTGCAAGCCTCTAAAGATTTGGTGTTTAGATGATAAAGGGCACTGCTTTCTATAATCTATTATTAACTGTCATGTGTGTATTACTACTGGAGTTCTCCAAAGAGAAAGCAAAGCATGTTTTGGTGGTGCAATGATGAAGTGGGTTTTGTACTATTTATTCAAGCAATTCTGCATATTAACTCTATCCAGTCAGTCTTTTTTTCTTTTTTTTTTTTTTTTTTTTTTTTTAATAAAAGAATAATGCATAGTAACCTGTCTCTGGAACTTAGAAGGGATGTCTTCAGACAAATACACATTTTTTAAAATTTTAAAATCATAAAAAGAGCTCTTTAATTACCTTTTTCTGGTTATGTTGCTTTGGGGGCTGGTTTTTTTGATGCATTTGAATTTTCAGTCTATTTATTTCATAATTATTGGATGACTACATGCAGCACTGCCATTTCAATTACATTTTGATGGCTGAATGGAACCATTGTTGACAGCAAGTGCACAAACAAATGACGGGAAAACAGATTAGCAATGTTCATGTCATTGCATTTAAATAAAAATAATGTTCCAGCAGCAATGTGATCAAATCTGAAATCTGAAGAGAGAGAAAAATAATAAATGGGATGGGATGGAATATATCAGGTCAGAGATAATGACTCCTTTAGACACAAGGTTTTCTGAAAAAAGAACTGCTTCTTTTTGAGACATAATTTTAATTCCTGGGGAGTGCAGCCACTTCTTTTTTAAAGATATTAGACATTGAAAAACATTTATATAATGTCTTCTAACTAAATTTTGCAGCTAGACAGACTTCTTGAAATGTGAGAAAAGTGAGAAGATAGGAGAGATCTCAATGCAGATACAAAGAGCTCAACCCACTAGAATTGATAAGGCAAGAAAAGCCATTGTGATGAATTACAAAGGTTAAGACTTTCTGTCTATTGTAAAGATCAATATGAAGGGGAGAGGAGAGGCTGAGTGTGATAACACTTTCATAGCCGTTTAAGAACGGCTATGTACACGCCAGACAAGGACCTCCATCAGGCAGTTTTCTTTTTAAGAATAAAACAGACCATTGCAGAAACAACCATCTCTTGTACCTCTCAGATTTAAGTGAATGACATATTTTCCATTTGTTCAAGTGTTTACAGGGAAGATATATGAGACTGAGGACAAGTAAAAACAAAAAATTAAAATATTAAAAACTCTGAATTAATTTTGTTGCAATGAAGCTGCCACAGGCAGAATGTATTTCTCTGCTCAGTCTCAGACCCTGATTCAGTTCAGTGTTTTTTAGTTACTAACCTTTTTTTAGAACACTTCACTGGGAAGTAAGAAATTAAGCCCATTTTTTAGTGAACTAACTTCATGTTAGAGATTACCATATTTTGATTGTTAATGAAACCTTACATTTCTTGCTTAAAATCTGTATGAAAATCTAAAATTTCTTGGAAGTGATTTACTTCATTCATGTCTCATAAATTTCATTCATTTCCTGGATTTTTAACTTTTTTTCTTCATACATAGTCTACACAACATTGTTCTTTTCCTTGCTTTCCTTCTGTCAAGCAGTACTTCCAACATGCAACCAAAATAGACCTTACTCTGTGTCTAAATTGTGCCCACACTGTATTTCATATCCAAAACCAGTTCACAGTCACAATCTGTAGATGTGTCTCCTCAATAGAAATTGAAGTACAACTTTGGGGGGCATGAAGGGGGAAAGAGACAGAATTGCACATCTCACTAGCATAAGGTCACTCTTGAAGGTTACTGAAATTAACAGCAGTACCACCACAAAAATCCAGAGTCTTCATTTGAGAAACCTAGATGTAGTCTGCCAGAGGACCAACAGCTCCTTTGACAAAGGATCAATAGGTCCTTTTGACACTGATCACCGAAGGTCTGCTGTTCAAAACTGGTGTGCCAGGGCTGTTGCAGCTACAGATGTTCCAGAAGTAGCAGAGGACTTAGCACAAGGATCACACTTCTCATCTGGCCTGCTAGAGCCAGTTCAGACCTTGTGATCTTACAAAGAAGCTACCCAACACATAACCTTTGTCTGTCAGCAGCATCCTGGTACTTGGATTCAGAGAAGAGCAGCCAGAATTTCTATTGGGCAAGTGTCTCTGAGACCAGGAGCAGTGTCCATACTAAAGTAGTGAAGGAAGATAAGGTGGATTTGTGATTAGCCTTGACTTTGAAAAGAACTGTGAAATCTGGATGACTCCCAGGGTAACTGCAGAGAAGGAGAGGAAAAAAGGTGTGACTGATTCTGAAGAACTTCACAATCTACTTTACTGGATAAGAGTAGAATAGATATAAATATTTTAATCAGTATAATCACAGAATCACAATCTAATCAGAATGTATATATCCATCTTTAGTTTCTACTTGACCTTTGAATTGCTATTAAAAACACAATATTCTAAATAAATTTGTAAATTTCAAATGTGATCCTAAAGAAATTATTTCTTTTAAGTTTACCACTATTATTTCATTAGACGAAAAGTAATGAACATTTTCTGAGCAATTACTTTAAATGAAAAAGAGAAAATTATTTCCTACAGTATGTTCCATCAAATAGTCAAATTCAAAACAGTATGCAGGACCTCATCCTCAAGCCAGAATAGACTAAATCAACAATGGAGTGTAATTACTGCAAAATGGAAAGAAGGGGTGGGAAAGAGGTGGTGGGAGGGGAGCAGGGCTTCTTCCTTTTTAAATTTTATATATCTGACTTTCTTAACTGATTTATGGAACTGGGAGTCCTGCCTCTCTTATCTTTTTGAGAACAATCCCAGTAGGCTGGAATGATTTAAAAGGCTGAGCTAAGGGAGAACCTGCATCTTTTTCCCTCTGACACTGGTGGTCACGTATCTGTTTTCTGAGACTTCCATTTGTAACATAACTGCTGATCCCAAACCAGCTGCATTATTTCTGGTTTAATAATCTGTAAAGAGCTAAAAAGTTAAAAACATGAGAGTTTAATGAGAACTTTTTCTTCTCACGTTGCTCCATTTATATCATAAAATCTATTTCTTGAGACATTCTTTCAAGATCTGCCTGTTATCTCTTTGTATGCTCCAGCATACCTCTCCAACTTATTTTCCAGAGCTTTCTTAGCAGCATCTCAAATAAGATTGTTAGGGGTATAAAGGTAATAATTAATCTCACATTTCATGATATATTCTGGAATCACAAATATCTGGCTATAGGTTAAAGTATTTTGTGTTTTTCATTTACTCAAAAAAGCAGTAGAAGTCAATATGTCTGAATATGAAAGCATACTGAAAAATAGTTAGATGTGTGAAGGACATCCTAACATGGAACCTAAATATAAGAAATACAGTAGTACACAGCCACTCTATTTCCCTTTTTTTATTATTCTGTTATCCTGAAAGTTTGCTAGCATTGCTGAATTCTACTAACCACTGTGATTATCCATAGCTCGTATATTCCTATGAAGTAAATACCACTGAAGCTTATTGCATTATTGCACAGTGAAAATCCAATGCTACTGTAAATAAGGGAACAGCATTTAAAAACAACACACATGAGCCAAACAAACACAAACCCAAAACCAAACACACAAGCAAACAGAACAGCAATTCCACTCTGAGAGACAGTATGTTTGAGTAAAGCTGTCTGTGGTCTTCTCTCAAAGTGCTGAAGAAATTTTGAGATACTGTGATCAATGCATGAATTTCAGCAGCTGCCATTTCAAATCCAGTAAGTTTACTTTGTTACTTTTGGTCACAAACATCCATAATATCTCAGGCGTGAATTATATATGTATATCATAGAATCACAGAATGGTTTAGGTTGGAAGGGACTTAGTTCCAGTTGGAAGGGATCAAGTTCCAATCCCCCTGACATGGGCAGGGACACCTTCCACTAGGCCAGGTTGCTCAAGGCCCTATCCGATCCATTCAAGCTTCTCACCACCCTCAAACTAAAGAATTTCTTTCTAATGTCTAACCTAAATCTACCTTCTTCTAGTTCAAAACCATTGCTCTTCATCCTATCACTACACACACTTGCAAAAAGTCCTGCCCCAGCTTTCCTGTAGGTATCCTTCAGGTACTGGAAGGCCGCTATTATGGCTCCCTGAAGCCTTCTCTTCTCCAGACTGAACAGCCCTAACTTTCTCAGCCTGTCCTCACAGGACAGGTGCTTCAGCCACCTGACCATCTTCATGGCTCTCCTCTGGACATGCACCAAGAACTCCATGTCCTTCCATGTGTTGGTGGCTCCAGAACTGGACACAGTACTTCAGGTGGAGTCTCACCAGAGCAGAGTAGGGGTGGAGAATCACAGAACCATTGAAAGGTTGGAAAGAACCTTCACGATAATCCAATCCAACTGCCAGTCCTACACCACCTTAACTACTAAATCATCTCCTGAAGCACCACATCTATGCGCTTTTTGAATGCCTCCCCCCCCCCCCCCAGGGACAGCAGCTTCACCACTTCCTTCAGCAACCTGTTGCAATGCTTCACCACTGTTTCAGTGAAAAAATTTTTCCCAGTATACAATCTGAATCTCGGCTGGCACAATTTGATCCCATTACCTCCTGTTCTATAGCTAGTCGCTAGGGAAAAGAGGCCAACACCTGCCCCACTACAGCCTCCTCTCGGTTGTAGGAAGCAATAGGGTTTCCCCTCAACCTCCTCTTCTCCAGGATGAGCAACCTCTCCTCATAAGACCTGTTCTCCGGACCCCTAATCAGCCTGGCTGTCCTTCTCTGTACCCTCTCCAGCACCTCAATGTCCTATACTGTGGTGTCCAAAACTGCACACAGTACTTGAGGTGTGGCCTCACCAAGCCTGAGTACAGAGGTAAAATCACCTTCCTGACCCTGCTCCTCCCACTGTTCCTGATACAGTCCAGGATGCTGTTTCAGTTCTTGGCCACCTGGGCACACTGCTGGCTCATGTTCAGTTGGCTGTCAATCAGCACCTCCAGGTCCCTGGCCGAAGTGCAGGACACGACATTTGGCCTTATTTGAATTCATGCAATTGGTCTTGGCCCATCAATCAAGCCTGTCTAGATCCCTCTGCAGAGCCTGCTTACCCTCAGGCAAATCGACACTTCTACACAGTTAAGTAGGGTTTTGCTGCGGTCTGAGGTAACATTAAAATTTATTTTTGTTTTGTATCCATGAAACAAAGTCCAACTGTAGAAAAGGGTCGGGTGCAGGCAGATTTTATTTGACAATTGACATAGGCAAAAATATAGAGACAGGAAAAAGAGGAAGGGAAGAAAAGAAGACATAAGGGAGAGAGAGAAAAAGTGGTGAGAAAGTGGTAAGAAAGAATGATAGAGAAAAATGTAGAAATAAAGGGTAAGAAAGTGGGAAGAATGAGGGAGAGAGAGAAAGTCACCACCAGGGGTCTGGCTATCCAGTGAGTTTCTTCAGGATGGGGCTGATCCTGGACAGGGTCCAATGCAGAAATGCCGGTGGGTCAAGAGACCAAGCCAGCTGCAACCTGGACAGTCATATATACCCCTGGGTCCCTTTTGTTCCAAAGGGGCAGCTGCCAGTCAGCCAGGGGCATTTAAGTTTGGCCCCTGCTGAAGCTGCCTCAATACCTAGGATTCCATTCTACTTCATTTCAGGTGGCCTGTGATCATTCTTCAGGCCCAGGGCTGAAGAATGTGGTGGTTTCAAAGTGGTGGCAGTAGAATGGATTGAGTATCCCTTCCCTCAGCAACTCTAGTTTAAAGTCTTCTTTACTAGACTGGTAAGCCTATCTGGTAAGATATTGCCTATCTTCCCTTTTCCTGAAAGATGAATCCTGTCAGCCCCTAGTAGACCTAGTAGTCCTTAGAGCTAGGAAGCTAAAGCCCCAGCCATGGCACCACTCTTGTAACTATTTATTGATTTTCCCCTCTACGATTTGCCCTTTTAAGCCCATTCTCTTTGGCAGGAAGAATGAATATTCTCAGATCAAAAGATGTGACAAACCTTGGTCACATCATTTAATGATCTTCTGGGGTACATTTTTACACAGATGTGTAGCGAGAGGACAGGGGGCAATGGCTTAAAACTAGAAAAGGGGAGATTTAGGTTAGGCAATAGGAAACTCCTTTCCCGTGAGGGTGGTGAGACACTGGAACAGGTTGCCCAAGGAAGTTGTGGCTGCCCCCTCCCTGAAGGTGTACAGGACCAGTTAGGATGAGGCCTCAAGCAACCTGATCTAGTGGGAGGTGTCCCTGCCCATTCAGGACGCCTGGAAATAGATGGTCTCTAAGGACCCTTCCAAGCCAAACCATTCTATGCTTCTGTGATTCACATATTACACTGGTGAGGGCTGTATAAGAGCCTGGGTGGAAGAGAGCAGAAAATTCCAACACAAGTAATTACACTCAAACCAGATTCCTTGTTATGGCTTTTCAATTAGACCCAATCATCTCCTCTACTCTCCATTATGCATTTTTTGTAGTGGTGCTCTGTGTTGTTAAGCATTTGCTCAATTTGTAATACAGATGTGACTATGTCTCTGCAGTTTGTCAAAATATTCGCATGTTGATTTTACTGAATGCATTTTTAATCTTTCTGGATGAAAAGTATGTTTATATATGTAAGTCATTATCATTCCATCTTCAGAACCCCTAGAAGTAAAAATAGTGTGCAATATGTTATCAGTATAGATTTTCTTGTAAAGCTGAGAAATTGCACAAGCTATTTAATAGAATTATCACAAACTGCAACCTATCTTCCCATCCAACACAGTTTTGAGGGCATTTTAGTAATGCCATTTATCCAATGGCATAAATGGTTCAGTCTGTAAATACAAGCAAGACTTTGATTTCAATTACAGCACAGCAAATCATAACAGAATTTTTAAAATTTTGGTTTATTTGTAGAATAATTCTAGAGTTTAAGGGAGATAACTTTGGTAAGCTGAGATCTGCCTTTATGCTTTCCCACCCACATATGTGTTAATGCTGTTTTATTTGAAGTCATATGAAATTGCTCTCGCATTTCATCTGTGAATCTTCTAAATTTGCTGCTGTGGAGTCTTCCCTCAAAAGCAAATTAAGGGGAGCCTGAGGTGTGGGGAAACCTCAGTTGCCACTATTTGTGTTTCATATGAATTAGTGTATTTCCAGTTATTTGAGTTATTGAAACAAAATGGATTTGTTTTCTTTGGTGTCACTCAGAAGCCTGGAATTCAATTTTAAAGATATACTGAGATATAAACTGTATTATCTTGCTCCAAAATACTTACTGAAGATACTTCTTTTGTAAGCTATGCTCATGTCAACAAAAAAATATGCACTAGAGATCACACACAACAACAGGAACAGAAGAAGTATGGAAACCTGTGGTTCTGCTGTCCCTGTAGGTGAGTAAAATTTTATTACAGATATCTCACACAGCAACTGTACAGCTAGCCCCAGTTGGCACCAGCAAAATCTTGGCTTGTAAGGAATATAATTCCTTCTACAGAGGTATGTGCAGCTTTAGCAGCCTAAGAAGCCTTTGAATGTCAACACAAAAGCTTATGGGAATTGCTTCTGATAGCTGATTAGGAGACAAGTAAAATGAAAATCCTTGTTTTATTACTAAGTGTGATGTTTAAAAATATATGAACTCAGGGGAGGTATTTTGAGGTACATATATTTTCTCCTTTTTTTTTTTTTCCTGTTCCTCTCTTCTGTATTTGAGCATGCAAACTTAATACTTACATGTTTTCTATACATAACAAACACTATATATGGGTAAACTCATCTTGGCCTCCATGCCAAAGAGTGGAAAAATAGTATTATACTTTCATCTACCTTGTTCCACATAAATAAAAAACAATCTTAGGTCCATGGACTGTCCCTGCTTTGCTTTTTCAGGAGCCCCAGTGCTCCTAAAGGAAGGGATATGAAGAAAGATGGTGATTTATACTAATGCTCCCTACAAACCGAATCCATTACATATCTGAGTGAAGGCAATAGTCACTCTCAAAGAAGTTGCAGTTGCAAACACATATTCTATACGCACACTGAAAATTTTGAGGAGTTTTGCAGAAAACCTTCAAGCATTTCTCCTGAGGTGGTGTGGACCAGTGTTTTTTTTCAGTCAATTACAACAGAGTCACAGTGACATTAGCAGAACTGCACAGAAAGAAGAATGAATTAATAGGAGAGTGGGAGGAAAGAATTTCATTATGCTTCTGAAGAGAGTGCCTTTGGCATTGTACAATAATTAGCTCTGATTTGCTACATTGCCAAAAAATGTCCTGACTCAAATTTTGAAGCTTTTGCTTATGTCTTCCTTTTAATGTTATTTTCTTGATAACAGAGTTGTAAGTAATATTATAAAGACAAATTTAAGTAATACTATAATGGGTATTCTGTACCTAGTCCCTTATGCTCATACAGGATGTGTATTAAAGAAGTGAATGAGTGAATCCTTAGTATTATCACACCAGTGGTCCTAGACCAGCAGAAGATGATAATTCATTACAAAAGCACAAGCTCTGCAAATGAGTACTCCATCATGCCCAGTTTGATTATGAGATTATTACTGAAAGCTCTACTCAACTTACTGTCTTGTTCTAATAATTTTTTACAGTACTTTCAATGGTACCTTAGAAACTCTTGGATGTAATTTGTAAAAACAAAATCTAAAGGGACTGAAGCTCACTATTTCCACTGAAAAGTAAGAGGACTCTAAGGTGCCGTGTGATGTTCCTTAGCATTCTACCTCCAGCTGATAAATTTGAAGAAAATCTTCCTCTGGCAGTTGTAACACTGGGAGAAAAGCTCCTGACTGGGAAATTATGAGGAATCTGATCCTTGGCTGTACTGTTTATGGTGGATATGTGCTCAAAGAGGAGACAAGTCTTCCATGTTTTTTCTGGGGTGCAGTTAATTTTCTTCATAGTAGCTACTATGGGGTTATGTTTTGCATCTCTGCTGGAAACAATGTTGGTAATATAGAGATGTTTTAGTCACATCTGAGCAATGATTACACAGCATAAAGGTCTTTTCTGCTTCTCACACTACCCCACCAGTGAGTGGGCTGGGGGCTACACAAGAAGCTGGGAGAGAAAACGGCTGGAACAGGTCACCCCAGCTGACCAGAGCTGTACTCCATATCATGGGACATGATGTTCAGCATATAAATCTGGAGCAAGAAGAGGGATGGGGTCATATTCAGAATGATTGCATTTGTCTCCCTAAGTAACTGTTACACCTGATGAAGCCCTGCTTTCCAGGAGAGAGCTGAACACTTGCCTGTTGTTGGGAAGCAGTTTTTTTCAAAACCATCCTTTTTCCCCCTCTCCTTCATCACTAAATAAAGCTCTACTTAAACTAAGAGGAGGACCCTAATAACAGAAGTTCTTTCAGTATGTCCTGTGAAAAGAAATGAAAACCCAGCCTTCTTTCTAGTAGGCCCTTTTTTCTATTGCTATATCAATCATCTGTGTTCCAATTTAACCATTTAGTCTTCTACCTTCTTTGCACTTTGATTTCATGCCAACAATAATGCCTGCAACAGACTGGCAAAAATATAAACAAAAAGCAAATATTTTGCAAAAACCCTGGTATGACAGTGGTGGTTTTATCACTCATCCTTTTGATCTCTTAGCAAATTAATTGACATGCATTTTCAGAATCCACTTAAATAATAATCTACTCTTCTCTTTTTTCTCTATGTTTGTATTTATCTTGCTTTTTTCAAAGAAGAAAGATTTCAAAATAACAAAAAAGCAGAGTTACAACCAATTTAAATGAACTCTATTAATTTCTTCAAAATGGGGGCCAAAAAAGTCATTTTTCACTAAGCATGCACAAGACACAAATTATGTGCATTCAAACAAAGTAGTATTACAAAGATTTATTTTTTATGTCTTAATTAAAGTATTTGCATGTTCAGTTTAATTTTTGCTTGATAACATGTCAGAGAATGTCGGTGCTGCTTGATATAAACCACTAACAATCCACAAACAAAAGAAACAACAGAGGCAAAATCATCAAATAACACTAGAAACTATTTCACACAGAGGTTTAGCAACAGGTAGAGTATGACATTTTTATTTATTGAATCAATCACCTGGTCAGTCAAAATCTGCTGAGATTTTTGAAAATAGCTGAATTACAAGAAGTTAGCTTAGTGCTCAGTTCAGGCACAATGGCTTACATTATCATTACATCACTTCATTTGCACAATCACTCTAATTGACTTTAATAGGTTTTGGATCAGAGCAAACATGCAGACAGAAAGATTGATTATACAAAACCAGAATGTTTTTATTAAACTTGCCTCAAGAATATACAATCTTACAAAAATCTCTACATCATCAGCTAGAGACTTTAAGATGTTGTGGCAGCCACCACAGAGACATCTTGTCAGCTCAAGTTTGATTTTGAAAAGATAAGACTCCCAGAAAGTTCTTCCTGGGATGTGTTTCCACATAGAATCATAGCAAATCACAGGCAGCTCACAAGCTGCAGTTTAGGAAGCTGTTCAAGCTGATTCTGTTCTACAAAGCATAATAACTTTGCTCTACTAGAGGAAGCAGATGTAAATAATAGGAAAACCAACGCAGTCCATTTTCTGAAAAAAAAAACAAATAAGAAATTTTAGTCCAAACTGAGAATAAAAAAATCATGAATGTGTGCATTTTCACCACAGAATACTACATAAGTGTGGGGAAATTTAGGTCTTCATAACCTATTAAATTGGTGTCTGCTTGTAGCTGAAAGGCTGCATGTGCAGTTAAATGGCCAGGGTCCTTTTCCACGATCAGTTCTGTGCAGGTCCAAGGATGGAATTTCCATGCCCATGTATGTGGATATAGAATCATAGAATCAGAGAATGTTAGATATTAGAGGGGACCTCTAGAGATCATCTAGTCCAACCCCCTGACAGAGCAGGGTCACCTAGGACAGGCAACACAAGAACACATCCAGGTGGGTTTTGAAAGTCTCCAGAGAAGGAGACTCCACAACCTCTCTGGGCAGGCTGTTCCGGTCCTCCACCACCCTCACAGTAAAGAACTTTCTCCTCATGTAGAGGTGGAACTTCCTGTGTTCTAGTTTAAACCAATTATTTCTTGTCCTATTACTGGGCACCAATGAAAACAAACTGGTTTTGAGAGGTATATTTTACATGTGGAAATTCTAACTGCCAGTCTTAGTGTTGTGCACTTATCCCTCGTGCAAAAATACATATTCTGGAAATATGAGAGTAGAAAATTCTAGATGCATGAGTGAGTGCTACACTGAAATCTTTTAATCATACTCTTTAATTTGTATTTACTGTATTCCTCTTTCATACAGCCATGCAAACATATTCTTCTTGTGATGTTAATGCACATGTAAAAAGAAAACTGCATTTGTAGAATTAACGAGTTCATAGAATAACCTGGTTCTTGGTTTTTTTGTACTTGTATATATGACAGCAGTTTATCTTGGAACAAGAATTCCTATTTTGTTTTTGACATAAATTTCTTGAGGCCTAGTCTGCTTGTGCAAACTCACCTAATGTTATTTGTAGACTCAGAATACATTACTCTATCACCCTCTGCTCCACCTTTTCCCTCCTCTTTCCATAACTGTTTTCATTCCGTCAAGGAGACTTTTTTCTTTTATTTCTAAAGCTGTTTGGGGTTTTTTTAATTGGGCTCTTCAACTTCCCTGATTTTTAAAGACAAGTGGAATGAAATGAGATATATAATCAAGACAGTTTTCACTTCACTTGTTTCTCTAAGAGACAGTTAAAAAGATATTTTGATGAAGGGGAAAAACAGCTCTACTATGTAATGATCTTTTCTATGGTAATCCACCCACAGGGGCATTTTAATATGTAAATCATGTTATTGTCTCACACATGACAATCTGATGGATTTTAAATTCCTCATTTGTGGAAGTATAATGAACAGCACTTTTGCTATTTTTATTGATGCAATAGCACTTTGTTCACACGTGAAGGTATAGTTGTGCCAAGCTACATAAGGTGGTACTATTAATGAATCATTTGAGAGCTGGCAAGTATAAATAGTAAGGAGCTCATTTCCATAGAAATACACTCTAACACCATGCTGGCAGCAAAGAGATACAGAGACATTTTCATGTCAGCAAGCAGGTGTCCTCTGCCCTGCCCAGACAAAATAATCCCCTTACAAAAATATACGTGCATAAGTAAATAGGTACTAACACATATATTCCCACTGAACAATGATTTCTAGAAGCCCTCCCCCCCCAAAAATAAACTCAAAATCTGGCAAAGCCCTATGAACTAATAAATAGGCATCAAAACTGTAATTGTGTAAACAAACTCCTTCTTACACGCTGCTTTCTCTGAATAACTTCCAGGTATATAGAAGAAAAAGCAAACAATATTAACTGAAAAGAGCAGATAAAAATAACTGGACTATCTCTTCAAAAGATGCTACAAATATACTTTGGCATGTATTTATTTGAATGGCATTTTCTTTGACCTCTCTGTGTCTTTTTGAGCGTATACAGTATATTCTTTTTTAAAGATGTAAACATGAAAAAAAAAGGCTCAAAAATTGTGTGTATGTTATATTGTGATCTTTAAAACCTAGCTCTATTTTCTATAAAGGGCAGAAGTCTCAATGCTGCTAATATCAGCAGAAATGAAGGGGTAGAGTCAGAACAAGTCCCTTATTGACCTTATATAGTCTAAGCCTTCAAACACTAGAGAACAAAATAAACCACAAGAAAACAAAACCCTCCCACCAGATCACTGAAACTGTGAAACTTATTTTAGAAATATCAAAAACATTTAAAGATCATGAATAAAGGTCACTTCTTTGTATTGTCACCACCTTTTCATACACCACAATTGACCTACAAAAGATGCTTTAAGTGGTTTTAAAAAACATAACATTTATTTCATGTTCCTTTAAAGGCATCTAGGATTTTACAAGAATTTGATAGAATCATAGAATCATAGAATCATAGAATCATAGAATTAGCCGGGTTGGAAGGGACCTCAGAGATCATCAAGTCCAACCCTTGACCCACCGGTGCGGTTGCTAGACCATGGCACTGAGTGCCACATCCAGTCTCTTTTTAAATGTCTCCAGGGACGGAGAATCTACCACCACCACAATGATAATTCACTACTACTTTTGCATCTTTTACACTCATTTTGGAGTTCTAAAAGTGTGAATATTTCTGCAAGAAAATTGAAAATTACATAGACACTTTTTCACACTAGATAGTCATAATGGATTACACATGAAAAAGGTATCCTAATAAAGCTGAACTCTGAAGAACTCTAAGAAATGGCAAAAAATATCGTTCTCAGATGGATTATCAAGGCTTTTGCAACCTTGTCTTGTAACAGAAGGTAAACCACTAAACTGTGGAAAAACAGTGGTTTGCTAACATCGTGACTGAGCTGTAAGTATCAGAGAAAAGGGCACAAAATATCATATTCTGCTTTTAAGCAGCATCTCACAAAACAGAATTGGTCATCACTGGAGTAGTAATGTACAAATGCTGCATGGAGAAATTAACATACATTGCAAGAATTTTATGGTGCATTAAGAGGTATTACATGTTGAAGATTACTATCTTCAGCTAGTCAATCTCAAACATTTCAAATTACCACCAAAGCTTAAATTTCTACTAGATGACACACTTCTCCTCAAGTTGTTTGCTCGAAAACATTGTGCATTTTATCCTTTAGTTGCAGCTACACATAAACTGGTATGTTAGAGAGGGAATAATGTTATCCCAGCATCGGTCAAAACTTGGCAACTTTATTTGTACCCTAACAGTCATATTTCGAGGTTGTTTCCTAGGCACACATTGCACATACAACAACCACTGTGTGCCCCTAAATGTCTTCCACTTTACTGTAGCCTTGCATTTCTTTCTGGTTTTCCCCATGCTTGCAATTACTGATGTGAAGAAAGGTCTGCTTCATAATAGATATTATATTTTCAGTCAGGCTCCATCTAGAAAGTAAGTAGTGCCAACTGTGCTCTAAGAATTAAAAGATGTCACACACAAAATTCCCTACAGACCAGACTGAGTGAACTGATTTTTTTTAACCCTGCACTTTGAAGCTAAGCAATTTTGACATTGCCCTGTTCTCCAAGATACCATAGCTACAAGAAAGGACATTAAGTGGGATTTGTTTGATGAAAAGTTGGCATCCAGAATGTAAACATTTATAGGTATGTCAAGGTAATCAGCTATGGTCTAGCCCCCAGGACTAATTGAGACTGCCTAGCTCCTGCTCAGCTACATACAACTAACTACTTCTTTAGTGAGAGAGAGCTTGCTGGGAGAGCCCAAAACAGAGTCAAGTGAGATAGCAACTAAACGCTGCTCAAAGGCTCGCTCAAAGTTTTTCTCCTTGGATCACTTATGCTAAGCAATGTAGAATTGTCTTACATTACATTTCTTAGCAATGAATGACAGTAGGTATTTCTCAGGAGTGACTCATCTAATAGGAATTTAATATTTAATGTTAATCATGCCTTGATACACCTTTTTGTCACCACTGATTACAGAAGAACACTACAGCAAGTAGCAAAGCTACAGAAAATTGCACTGGTGATGCCTGGAGTCAGGTAAGATGTCTCACCTCTATGGACAAAAGAAAAAAAGTTTCTTTGAAGATTTTGTTTGGTCCCATTCATCTAGGTAAAGCTGCTGCATGGAGAAAAGAAGAAATAAAATGTCAAACATGTGTCTTTTAAAAGTCAAAAAAAATAGTGGTGCTCTGTCAAATACTACCAGTTTCAGGACTACTATGATATATACACATGCAAGTTCAACATTTGGTCTTCAGTCAAATGTGGAAAAACATCTTTGAACCATAGCAGCCTTTAGAGAAGGATTAATACCATTAATCATTCACCCAAATTGGTAATTTAGAATGTTATTATTTTAAATAAAAATTTTGAAAATATTGTAGTTTTAGCCTAACAGAAAGATGCTAGATAAACTTGGATATACTTGTATGAAAGCTATGAAATGACAATGCAACTGCAGCTTCATAAAAATATTTTTCATATGGGTAATTTGATTAAAATCCTTTTGGGCAACATACTTTTCTCTTCACTTTATACATCTATGGTGCAGACAACTACAGGTGAATCACTCATATGAAATTCCATTTTCACCAAGGACTGAAGATGCACCTAGTGTAGTAATACTTGTTAAGTAAGTACCATTCATTACTTCCCCACAGACAAGGAATTTAAAATCCATCAATTCCTCAAATGTGAGGCAGATCGTGATTTACATGTTAAAGTGCCTCTGTGAACTGATTTGAATAGGAAAGACTTCTGGGGCACTGAAACTAACAAGAGTGCTATTAGCAAAGACAATACAGATTGTCTTACAACACACCCTTCAAACAATGTAAACCTATTCTTTATGAATATACAGATCTTGGTGAGTTTCCTGGCCAAGAACAAAGAAAAGTCTTGTCTCAAAACCAGCAAGTCTTCAGAAGTAAACACTGGGCAAGCCTCTGAGAGTCAGACATGAGAATCTGTCTTCCTTACACCAAACTCAGCTAGGCTTTTGGGTTTACTTCAAGCAGTAAGTTGTAAATATTTACATCTGAGCTAAACTGCTAGATTTCCTTTTATTGACAATGTATGGAACTTGGTGATGTGTTTAATCTTATCCTAAGACAGACACCTAAAATAACTAGAATTACTTCCTCTTACTATAATTGCATATTTATCCTCATAGAATGGTTTGGGTCGGAAAGGATCTTAAAGGTCATCTGGCTTCAACTCTCTGCCATGGGAAGGAATACCTCCAACAAGATCAATTTCCTAAAACCTCCATCCACCCTGACTTTGAACACTGCCAAGGAGGGGGCATCTGCAGCTTCTCTGGGCAATATATTTTAGTGTCTCACCACCCTCACAGGGTAGAATTTCTTCCTAATATCTAACATAAGCCTATTAGCCCCTGTCCTATTGCTACATGGCCTTGTAAAAAGTCCCTCCCCAGCTTTCCTATAGGACCCCCACTGATACTGGAAATCTGTGATAAGGTCTCTCCAGGCCCCTTTCTTCCTCCTTTTTTTTTTTTTTTCTTTTTGTGCTAGAAAATATCTATAGAGACTATAACTATAGCATCTGTTACAGGCAATGCAGAACACACAGTAAGATCATGGAGCAAATCCTCCTGGAGGCACTGCTGAAGCAGAAGGATAATGAAGAAGTGATTGGGTATAATCAATACAGCTTCGCCAAGGGCAAATCATGCCTGCCAAACCTTGTGGCCTTCTGTGAAAAGGTCACAACATCAATAGACAAGGGAAGAGCATCTGACATCATTTACCCACACCTGTGCAAAGCACAGTCCTGCACGACATCCTGGTGTCCAAGCTGGTAAAACATAGGTTTGATGTATGGACCACTAACTGGATAAAGATCTGGCTTGATAGCCACACCCAAAGAGTGGCTGTCAATGGGTCAGCGCCCAAGTGGAGGCCAGTGACAAGTGGAGTTCCTCAAAGATCAGTATTAGGACCACTCTTTTTTAACATCTTTGTCAGCAACATGGACAGTGGCACTGAGGGCACCCTCAGCAAGTTCACTGATGACACCAAGCTGTGTGGTGTGGCTGACACACTGGCAGGAAGGGATGCCATCCAGAGGGACCTTGACAGGCTGGAAAGGTGTCCCAATGCCAGCCTCATGAAGTTCAACAAGACGAAGTGCAAGGTCCTGCATCTGGGTCAAGGCAATCCCAAGCACTGATATTGGTAAAGGCAAATTACTTTGTTCTCCATATCTCTACCCCCTCCCCCCACCGGCACGAGGGCACAGGGAGTGGGGTTTACAGTCCAGACATCACAGGTTGTTTTGTGCTGCTCCTTCCTCCTCAGGGAGAAGGATTCCTCACAGTCTTCACCTACCCCAACGTGGGGTCCCATCCACAGGACAAAATTCCTTCACAAACCCCTCCAACCTAAGTCCCTCCTGCCAGGCACAGTTTCTCAGGAGCAACCTGCTCCAGCACGGGTGGCCCTCAGAGCCAGGGACTGCTTTGGGAACAGTCCCCTCCACGGCTCCAGTTCCACAACTTCTGCTCCATGATCTTCCCCAGGCTGCAGTTCCACAGCTGCTCCACCAGCATTCCTCACGGGCGGCTGGGCCACAACATCTGCTCTGCCGTGATCCTTCAGGGTCTGCTCCACCGTGATTCTCTATGGGTGCAGGGTACAGGCTGCTGCCTCACCACGGGATGCAGAGAAAAATCTCTTCAGGCACCTTCCCCCTCTCCTTCCCCACTGGCCTTGGTCTCTCTACTTCGCCATTGTTCTCCTCTGCTGCTGTTTTCCTATCTGGTCTTGTTCTTTCCCTCCAAGTGTGGCTTTCTCTCACCTCCCCCTTCTCCTCTGCCCTGCTCTTCCCCTTCTTGAATATGTTAATCGCAGAGCCTAAGGCAGGGCAAGGCACCTTGGACCAGGGAGAGCTGTGCAGCAGCTATTTACTTGAGTCATCCCTGGAAGAGGGGACCCCTTCCCTGATACTAAAAACAGCATCACATCAACCTAGAACAAGTGCCCAGTATAATGCCTGTATGTCTTTCTACCTATCTTTCTATTCTTGCTCATTCCACAATCCTTTTTGATGTGAATGTGTCCTGCTTGTTTTTATTTCAAGTCAACAAAATATCTGGCCAAAAAAACCTTTACAAGGGTTTTACAATACAGTGGAGTATTTCAAGTGTTTGAAATTGCAAAATATTTACAAGGCCTTGAATGGCAAAATAAGCCCTTTTCTGCAATAAGTAATACACTGGCGGAGAGTAAATAAAATCCATACCTACTGCCAAGACATTCAAATTATGAGTCTGAAAGAGGAGGCTGTGCAAAGGGCTCACAAAGTCTAGCTTTACCATTATCAAGAGTAGTTTGCATAGGTTTTGTCTACAGTCAGTAAAACAAAGAGGTTTCTTCTGTAGTTAAGTCAGAGCAAAAATCTAATTTTAGATGCTTGTAATCATCCCCATCAAAACTGCTCCACTGCCCTGTCTGTAAAGGCAGCCCTTGTAAAATAATCTCATTCAGCTAAGCCTAACCTTTGCAAATATTTCCAGTTATTTTGCCTCAGATGTTATCTAAGTTATTATGAACACCTATGCCAAAACACTAACAGTTCAGTCCCGCTAGACTGCATTCCAGTTCTGGACTGTCTCTTGCAAGTTCTACTCCTAACTCTCACTGCTGTGGTCTCTGTTCTACATGATGGGCTCCCATTTGAACCACAGGGCTAGGAATATGCTATAGCTAAGGGAAAGGAATCTCAGCTCTGGTCCCTCCTTGGTGATTTAGCCCACTCATGTCTACTGTGTCACTTAAATTTATAAGTGTCTCCCAGCTACCTTATCACTTCTCCAAGTCAGAGTGGCATCAGTGGTGAATACAGGACGAAGCAGTAGCTGGGAAGACACTGGAGGGTTGCACAGGTCTTTTGAGGAGAAGATGGCCAGAGAAAAGTAACCTTCAGGCTGTAGGCTGCCAATTGTGAGAAGGCAGAAATTAATTCAGGGTCTTTGTAAATTTTCATGCTATGCTGATGGAAAGTTCATTCTGGACTTTACCTAACCCAGCTTCTGCTGTTTCCCCTCCAGGAGCTTTGAGTATTAAATAGCATTGATTCTTCCTATGGAGATAAAAGACTGCAAATAAATTAACATTAAAAGGGATATACCCTTGAGAAAGCCATTGTCAAAACACTGAGCTAAAGAACATCAGCTTTAAAAGATTTGGCTGAGGTTGGTGTTCTTGATGTCTTAGTATTGTGCCACTGACTGCAAAAGTGAATTCTTTGTCTTCTGTAACATATTGCCCAAGGCACTAATGCTACCAGGATTCAGAACAGAAATATCTTTATACACAGGCACTGTTTCACTAAAGTCAGGTTATTTGAGGGTTAGGTCCCTGTTTTCTCATTTTTTAAATAATGCTGCATATACTTATATAGTGCTGTTGTTCTCTTTAACTACAAAAATAATTAAAAAAAAAAGATCCCCAAATGCTGTTATCTAATGGACATTTGCAAATGCTTCACAGAAAATGTTTCGACTTTAAATATTCTGCTATTGAATATTCAAGAGGAATTGAGGAAAAACTTTACATTCATTAAGTCATATGAATTGTCTATTATATATGGAAGATTTTTAAAATAGTTATTTTTATTTTGAAACAACAAAAAGCTATGCTGTATTCTTTTTCCTCTATTTAGAACACAAATTAATTGAGGTCATGTTTCTGTTAGGATAACACAGTCATATTTCTAACGAAAACACCATGAAAATTTAATCTGCATCTGAGAGACTTTTGACCTTTCAAACTTGCAAGGTATTTATTATTCCTATTTTATTTTATGTTGGGAGTCCTCACATTCATCTATTCTCTTTAAATATTTACATTGTAACTTCTCCTGGTAAAGTATCCAGTGCTTAGCTTATACATAATGCTCATTATTTCTGCTGCAGCTGTCTTCCTTGACCATTTTCCATTTTGTCAAGGGGTCTTCCAAAATTAGAAGTAAAAAAAAACCTTCATCTTGTCTACTGCTTATTAATTATATAATATAAATTATCTTTAACAATTATTTCAATGAAGTATGAAAAATAACTCATTGAATGCAATTGCATCCTTCCATTTTTAATATATTAGTCTTACCTTCCCACTTTTCCCTCTATGTTCATTCGATTTCCACTTTCTCAGGAAATAAATCTAAGTCTTCCAACCTCATTTATACTTTATATTTCATATTTTATTTATAATCTTTGTTTCAATTGCCTTTACTTGTAATTTATTTCACTTGTTCTTTTATCTTTTTATGAAATTCTATCCAAGTTCTCTAATTTTCCTGGTTTGTTTATTGCATCTTACTGTATCTTCCAGTTTTTAACCCCTTCTTAGTATAAATGTGTCCATGTTTTGTACTGTTCCATTCTTCTCTACTTCTTGTATATCTTTTTCATTGTTTTGTATCTTATATTCAGGTGTTTTCCAATGTTTAGATCACACTGAACACTAGTGCTGTAGTGTTACAAAAATGGCTAGTTATGTTCATCATGTAGAGTATGATCTGAGCAGATTTCTTACCAATGACTATATCAGAATATTGGTATGAATATCAAGGTCTGATTATTTAAGTAGGTCTCTAAAACACTGAAATGATATTTACAATACAGTTACTAACATAAACCATTATGTTCCAGATTTTTTTGGGGGTGTTGTCCTCATTCAATAAATAAAATTTTCATGTAAAGGCTTTACATCATTTGTTTTATCTTACCACACATTCTTTGATTATTCTTTAGCTTTCCTAAGTAGCCCAAGACAGAGTACACGGGAAGAGATTTCCACATCACTTTGTCTAGGAGATTTGTATTCTGCTTTTTGAGGTTCTTGAGTGAATCTTGTGGAATAGGGAAGGAAAATATAACATTTGAAGAAAATATTTCAAATGCAATATATATTTGTAACAATCATATTCAGATGCTCTGAATTCAGCCCCCTAAAATATACACAGGTGGTCCTGGTAATTTATTACACACTGGTAATTTATAATCCTTAATTAACAAGTGGGAAAAACAAGGCATTTCCACACAGGGACAGGATTCTTCCTTTCTTAAGACTGGTGCCTGTGTTGGGAATAGGTGTATTTTTATAAAGCAAGTAATGTACAATGCCAGGTTCTAGGGAATGGAAGCAGACAATTGGTGGTAGCCTGGTCAGACTTTCCTGGCAGGATTTTTGGCAATGCCAATTAACACTTTACCAAATAGCTCATAGGCACAGTGTTTCAGAGACTATTCACAACACGTATGTTACATATGGCCACATGGTTTTGGGCCCACAACAGTTCACTTGCAAAGATGAGGGGCATTATGCACCAGCCTGCCTTCCTTTCTCAGGTCTGATGAATGTTCTGACCAATATAGCCCAGATGTTTAAATTGCTTGAGCAAAAAGATATCTCCTGGGCACTTTTTGTATTACAATTACAGCCACACAAAGTCCCCTTTTCATATTGATAAAGTGACAGCAGAATTTTTCTTATAAATATTTTTTATTTATTTAATGAAACGCAACGGATGAAAACAAAAGTAGTGGCAGCCAAGGCTTGGATTCACCATGTCTGTACTAACTAAGCCCAGCAGGATAGAAGGTTAGTCACTACAAATAACAGGAAAAGGTGTGTTGAAAGTGTGAGTGCTCTGCAGACCACAGACCACCATTTCAAGATATCTTTAACATGGTAATTTTCTTTTTTTTTAGTAACAGAAGAAATGGAAAAAGTTACCAAGCACAGTTTCTTCTCTTTGGGGACATCTGAGAACTGTCTATAATGTCCTTTCATCATTTAACCATTGGTAATAATATTCAAATGGCAAGAAATCCTCTTTAGAGTTTTTTTGGTTTGTTTTGGGGGTTGTTTTGGGTTTTGGTTTTTGGCTTTTTTTGTTAAAGTTGAGAAAATGTCATCAGCTATGGAAAGCAGATGGATCAAAATTCCTTACTAGCTTTTTTCTATGTATTATACTGTAGAAATATAATTTATAATAAAAGCTGAAATGCATAGGAAGTATTATTGAATTTTAATGGTAGCAATGCTACCCTATCTGTGTAATTTTTCAGACTGTTTGCTATGTCTTGCTAATGGCTTTTTTTATCACTTTGCCAATACAACTATCATAATACCATTTTTTCAAGGTGGGAGGAAGAAAAAAAATACTTTTAAGACAAAAATAAATTTCAGCAATCATAATACATAAAGAAGTAAAACCTATAAAAAATTCAGGCAAACGGCCAGGCTTTCAAAGTGCTCAGTACACCACAGGTGAACCTGAGAAACAGCTTTTTAAAAATTCACTTATTTAGCTATTGTAGTAAGAGATGGTTCGAAGTATTTTGAAACTCTGAGCATTATTTATAGTTACTGTAAGAACATAAGAAATGCCCTGACACACCAAAAGCTCACCTTACCCAATTCTCTCTAACTGTGGCCAACAGAGCTGCATAAGGAATAGTAGAAGAAACAAGGTGCATATGATTAATGATCTTGTCTTAGATTGATCATCCTAAATGTGAATGATTTAGGGCATTCCTGATCATGGGGCTATTCCATAGGTCCTAAACCAAAGATTATACAATCAGACCTATACAGCATGATTGGTTTACAGCAGGAACAGTGTGTCTGGCAGCAGTGAGAAAGTGTCTGGAAAAAGAGGATTCAGGGGAGAAATACAGTATTGGTTTTTGCTGAAAATGCACAAATATCTAGATTAGCTGCACCGTTAGACAGAAATGACGTGATTTTGTTGGTCTTTTTGTTCAGTTGGTTGGCTGATTGGTTGGTTTTTTTAGACAGGGAAAGAAATAGGAAGAGACTCATTCATCCTAAATTAACTGACACAATAAAGAACACATTCTTCTGAACAATAAGGGAGATAAAATGGTAACTAACTTTTCAGAAAATTATTACCAAATCTTCTTTGTGAATTACTAGTATTATGCAGGAGAGTCAAGGGTGTATCCATGTAAATATGGATACATTGACAATATTCTTATTTTAAAAAAGAAGAAAAGCAAATGTATGTACCCCAAGCATAGCTCCCTCCATAACAAGGGACTGACTTTGTTTTCCTTGTACTAGCTCCTCTAGGGCACATTATGGACCAGTTCTCTCATCTCAAGTGTGTGATCCCAAGACATAAAGTAATTTTACATACAACTTTTGTTATTTGTGGCTGCTGAGGCAATACTCATTATTTGTTTCAGTTGGCATGAAAATAACTGACTTCCCATGGTGGCAAGAGCCTGGTTTAGGGTATTAAAGGGGCTTGAGTCAAAGGATTCTTTAATTTTCATGCAGTGAAGAAAGTAATTTCATCCACAAAACCTTTGTAAGATTTTTCTCCCCTTATAACTTGAGTCATGCTCAAGTTTTTCCCTTCCATGCTCCTTTTGTAATTTAGCCTGGGCACTCCTCAATGCTGAGGAGGAGTAATAGGAATGGGTAGGTAGTCTCTTTATTAGTGCTATACATTGGTCAGGCTCTGTTGTTCCCAACAGCATATTATCTGGTAGAACATCAACAGAAACAAAGTTAATAAAACATTTGATTAGAACATAGCCTTCGAGATGAACTGGTTAGGATTCAGAGACGGAAGTTTCAAACAAACAATCCTGTACTGAGGATGTCAATAAAGAAGAAAAAGTAAAGGTCATTAAGTTTATATTAGCTGTCCTTCATACACAGTACTAAAACGTGGGCAACCCATTCAGAACCTAAGCATCTCAGCAAAGAGAGTAAAGCATGTTCCAAAAGTATGGTCTAGTAATATAACAAAGAATATTCAAAAGTACCTTCTAAGAAGTTTGAAAAGTAGAGGTGGTGTGTAAGTCCTTTGACAGTGCTTTCGACAGAAAATCTGGTAAAGGACTTTTTGAAGGTACAAAGTTGGAATGGTCAACTTTGGTGTAGTGATTTTATTATCCATCCTTTCCCACATGTCATTCACAGCAGTTATCATCCTCTCTTCTGAGTTTAGAATTACCATTTTAACGATGAACAAAAAACTTAAATATGCAAAAAGAAGCTGGGAATCATTGTAAGTGTCCTATGTATGCCTGTTCAGGATTTATGCAGTCTTCTGAATAACTTGATGCATCTCAGCATAACTCTGGGACCACAGTCAGGAGCCAGGATGGTGGCATGGGACTGGAGACAAGCTCTGCTCTCTACATCTGTATATTCAGATATGGTCCTATCTGTATCAGAACAGAATGCAACATGATGTGATTTATCAGCAGATGTGCTCCCACCATGCATAACTTGAACTTGAGATGGTTCTACAAGTCCCCAGGGAGTAATACCTCCAAGTCCTGCAGCTGCAGTGCTAAAGCTTATGCATTTCCAAAGCACGAGGCTTCCACTGAAGAGACAATAAAGCCTTTGGACAAATCTTCATTAGTAATGAGAATTAAAAGGGGATTTGTCATGTTTCCATACTAACAGTGGATAAAAGCATATAAACACAGGAGGGATTATAAATGAAATCTACATTAATCCTACGATTAGCTCTCTGCCCTCCAGCCCCCACCTCCTACATTGAAGGTTATGCCCTTTAAAGCATCAGATCTTTTATATTTAACAAAAAAAACACACGATAGTCACTGCAGTTCTTTTCTAATGCATTGGGAGGTTTTTGGTCTGTTTTGTTTTAAATTTGGTGTAAAACACCAAAATGATCACAAGTATTACAATCAGGAATATACTATTGCTCCATGGGAGTGCTGTCAGTTTTTCCTAAAGCATTCCTCAGCAAAGAAAAAATTAGAATCAATAATAAGAGTGGAAATCTTTCAGAACAAGTAACAGTAAAGCAAAATTTTGGAAATCTCCTTTTAAGTGTACAACACAAAATCAATTTGCCACAACCCTGAGAGTCAGCTATTCTTGCCCTTGTGACTGAATAAAAAAAAAAAAAAAAAAAAAAAAAAAATTAACTAAGGCAGTACATAAAGGTATTTTGCTACCAAAAGCCTTTGGAGTGCCTTTGAGCTAGAAGAACATTTAAAGCAAGCTTTTGAATTTGCATCAATACCATCTCATAATGTTTTTTAGCGTCTGACATAGAATTAACCTTCTAATGTATCTGTTACTTTTATTTGCATTAAGATTGTTCTTAGGTAGGCTGTAATCTGAGAACTATTGTCCCTACCATTCCTGAGAATCACTATTGGTGAGATTTATCCAACCTCATGTGTTTATAATCTGTCCACTTAATCCATTATTTTGTTAAGTTTATTTTTTTATATTTATAAAAATCTGCATCTAAGTAATACTTTAATATGTAAATTTGAAAATATCTAGACGATATTAAAATACTCATACTGAACAAGAGGATTAATCTTATTAGAGCAACATACTGGATTTTGAAAAAAAAAAACTACAGAACAGCAATTTAGTCTTCAGCAATCACGGAAAAGCAATTTTTAAGCAACTGTCTCAAGGTTTCTGGGCTGCTTTTGTGTTCAGTTGAAATTTCTATTAATCTCTTCCCTTAAATTAACTGAACTGTTCAGGGATTCTTTCATAAAATGTTCATTTCTCTGCAATATTTCCAAAAGAAGAGCCTAATGCAATGCACATGTGAGAGATATGGGAAGGAGACAACAATAGGAGTACTTAATTTTTATTTCCTAAAAGAAAAACTTAAATACAGTTTCCTTACCAGGACTCCAAATGTAGTTACTGTAAGAGGTGTTTAAAACATGGTGTCTTTCTCCCCACATCATGCATTTAGAAATCTTGAATAGAAAAATCTTATTTTCCATTTATAATATAAAGTTACATGAAGATCTTACTTAAAAAAAAAAAAAGATCTTTAGCATCCTATTGGAACGTTAATATATCTAAAACCTCTGAGATTCAATATTGTGATCTTATCATGATGTTTTACTGCAGATAAAACTGCTGTGCAGCTCCAGCAGCACTTTAAAACACAAGATTTTACCAAGTAGGAAAGATTTTCAAGCTAAAGTAATCATATGAAAAAAAGATTCTATCTAATGTTGCTGAGTTTGGAAACCTATTTTCTAAAAATCTAACATGCAGAGAGTGTTCAAATATAAAATCAGCTCTTTCCCACACAGATATAGTAAATCTGAACTCCTTGAAGCTGAATGTGGTTCAAGAGCAGGGTACAAATTTTATAGTTGCAAATAAGGTACACAATAAGAGAAATTACTAAAGTCTCTCATATTTAGTTTTAAATGCACTTCTGAAGTACTTTTTTTTGGACACGCAGTACCAAAATCATGTTTACCCTGCTTTCATTCCCATGCATACTGAGCCTCAGAATAGGCAATTCTCTCTATCCCATCCATAAGTAGCAAGTTTAAGGGCCAATATCTTACAACTGCATAAGGCTATAAATGGGAGCTTTACACCAGTGAAAAGGAGCTTCAGCTTCTCATAATGGAAGGTCAGGCAACATCGGGCCATAAAACAGTGACATTATTATGTATAGAAAAGCTATTTTACAGACGGTAATTTTTAGAGGCCTCAAAAATTTATTAGCTGTCGTTTTCCTCTCCCTCTGTATCCTGTGCTTGGGAGGGCATGGTAAAGAAGCCAACCTGACTCCTATTCTCAGCAACATCTGGTATAAGCAAAAGTAGCAGGCATGTGACAAGGTCCAGCTGAAATATACAGAGAGAAAAATTGCTTTTAAAAATTATAAATTGTTCACACTACACCCTTTAATCAGACAAACTGAATTCAATAGGATTGAACCTGGTAGATGAATTTATGATGAAGCCACAAGTGAGGAGACCTGCTCATGGGATGTGTAAGACTGGTGCATATAACGGGATTATTCACCAGCCTATCTCATAACCCTTTGTTACCAGCTTGCCCTTCATTGTTATTAAAATATTTGTATTTGTTTAGGTTATTCACCCTGAGAATGACTTAAGGCTGATGTACTCTGTCCAGATCAAGCTTTTTACAAGATTAAAGTTTTTAATTATGCCTGCATATTTCCATACTGAACAATATGTTCATATCCCTGGAAAAGAAAAAAAATATTTCCAAACAGTATTAACATGTTTTAATATTCTGAGGTTTTTACACACATTTTAAACTAATTATACTGATACCTGAAGTCCAAAATATTTAGAAGCATGTTTATGTTTCATTTCCATCGTTTTTTTAGGGGAAAAATTACTGAACAAGTTGACTTCATTAAAATTTCTTAACTTGTCTAGACACTGCATGATTGTTAAGTATATTATTTTGTCGCAATATATTCACAGGAAAAAAAATCCACAAATGTCTTCAGTATAATTCCACGAAGACTGACCATCTGTTTGCTGTCATTATTTTTAATCATGTCTATATAATGCTTGGTGCTGAAATAAAATCTATCACCAAGCCTCAAGCCAGCTGGCTTAACATATTAGTCTCCTTGCATTGCCTGTCTTCCCCAGGCTTTTTGAAGAAACATGGTCAGAGCACTTTTAGACTGAGACAGCACCCCACTACTATGATGACTCCTCAGGGCTTTCTGAATCTGTTTTGCAAGACTGCCCTGATGCTTCCACACATCTAGAAATAAAACTAAACCCAAAATAAACTGTGTAATATCGTTTCAATATGGCTGTGTAAAACTGGCAGTGAACTAAACACAGACTCTGAGATATTTCCTCTCACTTCTAGATGTTAGCCTAGAAGAGCATGGGTCTTGTTTCTTCTGGTCCAAATCCCCCAGGCTCAGATGTCTCCCAGATATGCTAAAATTTTGAATGGCACTCAACAATTATTTTTCGGCAACTGAAGAGAACTTAATTAGATGAAGTGGGTGGGATTTAACTTACAGGTTGAGAAGACCGAAGTGTCTATAGGTAAAGATGTACATGTGAACTAACTAAGTTTCCATTGTACTCAGTAGTAATCTATTGCTTGATTCAACAGTCTACATATATGGTCCAGTGATATTTAAGCTTTTCTATGATTTCATTCCTGGCCTTTCAGAAACACATAGGTCTACCATAGGTCTTCTGTCATATCTGTCAACTCCCTGTTGATATATGATACCCTAGGGCACCTTAGAGATTGAGATTTTTATCCTGGCTCTGGTCAATACAGTCAAAGGAGTCTGTAGAGCCATCCAGATGATAAAATATAAATGACTAGTGTAAGATAAATTTGTGTAGCACAAGAAAGCTGCAGACTGAAGTCTTTCACCTTAATTCTCCATTAGAGTCAAGCACAGCTATGTGGGGTGTTACTGGCAACCAAAATTCCTAAATCAGGTACCCCAGGTGGATATAAGAACAGCAGAAGTCTCAGTCCTCTTCATGACTATGTGCCTGGTCTTCTGGAGATTAGGCAAAATGGGCTTTGGTTTCACTGTGCTCTTTCCTTCCTCTGCAGATCTCAGCAAACTTGACATCTACTCCTTTCACCCTTTGACACTAAGAGAGTCAGGCTTGGTCAGTGGAAGCATAAATGTTCCTTTTCACAAAGGATGATCTTTTTTCACTATCCTTTAAGGTCAGGAAATGCAGTATGCCGAAGACCCAGTGAGGTGGAAAATCTATTTCTATAGGTTCTGTAGAATAAAATACAGTCATAAAGAATTTCTCTACAAAGTTAAGAAATTTAAGAAATTAAGTTATTTCTGTTCAAGGTTTAATCCAGTCTGTAGAATTTAAATGAGAACTACATCCTTGTCATAGTGAGGTTTACAGTTCCTTTAGAAAGGTGATTATTCTCTATTTAATACTCCAGATCTTCTTCTGTAATTGTAATTTCAGATTCATCCAACTGATACCCTTCTTTTTCCACCCTGGAAATTTTCCCACTTTCATGAATTTGGCATAAACCCATCAACAGAACCAGAAACATGAAATTGCTATTCCTAATATGAAAGTATAATATGATACTATTTCATAACTTCATAACTTCTCATATTTGGAAATTATCATGCTAGAATTCTGGTATTTCAGGTTGCAGTACCACTTTGTTAGCAGCTTATTTTATTCAGACAAGGTACAATCCATTTCAGTCCTAACTTAACCTTCCAGAATACAAGGCATGTCATCTCTTACACAAGTGAAGTTAAATATTTCAATTATTTCCAAGTTGCAAGCAAAAATCTTATTTAATCTGTAAATGTATATGTATTGCAATGTCATGAGGACGGAAACATTGCCTCCTTACGTTCTGGCAAAATCACAGAAACACAGAATGTCAGGGGTAGGAAGGGACCTCTGAAGATCATCAAGTCCAACCCTCCCTTCCAGAGCAGGATTAAAACTAGGACAGGTCACTCAGAAATGCATCCATATGGGTCTTGAAAGTCTCCAGGGGAGGAAACTCCACAGCCTCTGGGGAGCCTGTTCCAGGGCTCTGTAACCCCTACAGTAAAGAAATTCTTCCTCATGTTGAGGTGGAACTTCCTGTTGTCTATCTTGAATCCATTGTCCCTCATCCTATTACAGGGTGCAGGTGAGAAGAGATTGTCCTTTCTTCCTTAATACCCAGCCTTCATACATTGTATTGGGGTTTATGTGGCAGGGTTGTGGTAGCAGGAAGCTACAGGGGCAGCTTCTGTGAGAAGCTGCTAGAATTTCCCCAGTGCCATTTGCCTCTAAGCTGGACCCACCACTGGCCAGTACTGAAGCAATGTGCTACTGTGGTAGCACCTCTGGCACAATTTCTTTAAGAAGAGGAAAAAGTTGCTTTGCCATAGGAACTGCAAAAGAGGAAAGAGGAGTGAGTATATGTGAGAATAACCTTTCAGACACCATGGTTAGTGAAGGAGGAGGTGCTACAGATGCCACAGCAGAGATTTCCCTGCAACCCATGGTGAAGACCATGGTAAATGAGGCTGTTGCCCTGCAGCCAGTAGAGGTTAATGGTGAAGCAGATATGCACCTGCAGCCCATGAAGAACCCCACACTGGAGCATGTGGATGCCTGAAGGAGGCTGTGACCCCATGAAGAGACTGAGATGTAGCAAGCTGCTGTCAGGGCCTGTGGACCCATTGAGAGAGGAGTCTATGCTGGAGCAGGATTGCTAGCAGGACTTGTGACCCTGCGAGGGACCCACACTAGATCAGTCTGTTCCTGAAGGACTGCACCCTGTGGAAAAGTTCCATGATGGAGCAGTTCATGAAGATCAGCAGCAGGGCTCACACATGGAGAAATCCATGGAGGAATGTCTTCTATGGAAGGGACCCCACACTAGAGTACGGGAAGAGTGTGAGGAGTTGAAGAAGGAAGTTCCTTGAGTTGAAAAAGGAGTTCCTTGAGAAGGAAGGAGGGACACAGACAACGTGATTAATTGACTGTAACTATTGATTGTAACACTATTCTCCATTTCCTTGTGCTGCTGTTTGGGAGGAGGTAAAGAAATCAGGAGCAAAGCTGAGCCTGGGAAGAAAGGTGTGGGGGGGGTACTTTAAGATTACATTTTATTTCTTATTACCCTACTCTGATTTTGACAGATAATAAATTAAGCTTGTTTCCCCAAGCTGAGTCTGTTTTGCTCATAGAATCATAGAATCATAGAATCATAGAATCATAGAATCAGAATCATAGAATCATAGAATTGGCTGGGTTGGAAGGGACCTCAGAGATCATCAAGTCCAACCCTTGATCCACTACTGCTGCAGCCACATCCAGTCTCTTTTTAAATATCTCCAGGGACGGAGAATCCACCACTTCCCGGGGAAGCCCATTCCAATGCTTGATCACCCTCTCGGTAAAGAAATTCTTTCTAATGTCCAACCTAAACCTCCCCCAGCACAACTTGAGACCGTGCCCTCTTGTCTTGCTGAGAGTTGCCTGGGAAAAGAGACCAACCCTCACCTGGCTACAACCTCCTTTCAGGCAGTTGTAGAGAGTCATGAGGCCTCCTCTGAGCCTCCTCTTCCCCAGGCTGAACAGCCCCAGCTCCCTCAGCCTCTCCTCATAGGATCTGTGCTGGAGTCCCTTCACCAGCCTAGTTGCCCTCCTTTGGACCTGCTCCAGTACCTCAATATCCTTCCTAAACTGAGGGGCCAGAACTGGACACAGGACTCGAGGTGTGGCCTCACCAGCGCTGAGTACAGGGGCAGAATCACTTCCTTGGACCTGCTGGCCATGCTGTTCCTGATACAGGCCAGGATGCCATTGGCCTTCTTGGCTACCTGGGCACACTGTTGGCTCATGTTCAGCTTCCTGTCAATCCAGACTCCAAGTCCCTCTCTGTCTGGCTGCTCTCCAACCACTCTGTGCCCAGCCTGGAGCTCCCCATGGGGTTGTTGTGGCCAAAGTGCAGGACCCGGCACTTGGCCTTGTTGAACCTCATCCCTTTGGAATCAGCCCAACTCTCCAGTCTGTCCAGGTCCCTCTGCAGAGCCCTCCTGCCTTCCAGCAGATCGACACTTCCCCCCAGCTTAGTGTCATCTGCAAATTTCCTCTTGATGGACTCAATCCCCTCATCTAAATCATCAATAAAGATATTAAATAGAACTGGGCCCAACACTGATCCCTGGGGGACACCACTAGTGACCGGCTGCCAACTGGATGCAGCACCGTTCAGCACCACTCTCTGGGCCCGGCCCTCCAGCCAGCTCCTAACCCAGCGCAGAGTGTCCCTGTCAAAGCTGTGGGCTGACAGCTTTTTCAGGAGAATGCTGTGGGAGACGGTGTCAAAGGCCTTGCTGAAGTCCAGGTAGACCACATCCACAGCCTTCCCCTCATCCACCAGGCGGGTCACCTGATCATAAAAGGAGATCAGGTTGGTCAGACAGGACCTGCCCTTCCTAAACCCGTGCTGGCTGGGTCTAATCCCTTGCCCATCCTTCAGGTGCTGTGTGATTACACTGAGGATGATACAAGATCATCTAGCCCAACCCGTCTACCAGAGCAGGGTCACCTCCAGCAGGTCACAGAGGAAGGCATCCAGGCGGGTTCTGAATGTCTCCAGAGAAGGAGACTCCACAACTTCCCTGGGCAGCCTGTTCCAGTGCTCTGTCCGCCTCACAGTGGAAAAGCTTTTCCTTACATTTACATGGAACCTCCTATGCTCGAGCTTGTAGCCATTGCCCTTTGTCCTATCATTGGACATAACTGAAGAGAGCCTGGCTCTGTCATCCTGGCAGTCGCCCTTTGCACATTTATAAACATTAATGAGGTCACCCCTCATTCTCTTCCAAGCTGAAGAGACCCAGCTCCCTCAGCCTTTTCTCAAAAGGGAGATTTTCCACTCCTTTCATCGTCTCGGTGGCTCTGCACTGGACTCTTTCCTGCAGTTCCCGGTCCTTCTTGAACTGAGGGGCCCAGAACTGGACACAATGTTCTGGATGAGGCTTCACCAGGGCAGAGTAGAGGGGGAGGGATACCTCTCCCAACCTATTAACCCACCCCCCTTCTAATGCTCGAGAGGATGTTATGGGAGACTGTGTACAAAGCCTTGCTAAGGTCAAGGCAGACGACATCCACAGGCCTGCCTGGTCTACCCGTTCAGTTACAACCTCCATAGAAGGCTATCACATTAGTCAAGCATGATTTCCCCTCGGTAAATCCATTCTGACTGCTGCTTCCACTTACAGAGAAGAAGATAACCTGCTTACATATGGACTCCAGCCACTTCATAATCTTTCCAGGGATGGAGGTGATGCTGAGTAGTCGGTAATTGCCTGGACCTTTCTCCTTGCCCTTTTTGAAGACCGGAGTGACAGTGGCTTTCCTGCAGTCCTCAGGTACCTCTCCTGTTAGCCAAGATCTCTCAAAAATGATGGCGAGTGGTAGGGTAATAACATCAGCCAGTGTGGAAAGACCACACTCTTGGGTGCATCCCTTCAGGGCCTATGGACTTGTGTATATTTAATGTGCATAACTGATCTCAAAGCTAGTCTTCACTGAGTAGTGCTGAATCCCTCCTCCAGGCTTTCTCTTTTATATCCAGGGTCTAGAGTTCACAAGGGCTGGTCTTAGCAGTAAAGATGAGAGAAAAGAAGGCATTCAGGAAATCTGCCTTGTCTGCGTCCTCTGTTACCAGGGCTCCCATCTCATTCAGCAGTGGGCCCACATTTTCCCTATTGCTCCTCTTACTACTAGTGATAACATTTGAACAAGTTCTTCTTCTTTCCTTTTACTTCCTTTGCCAGTCCTAGACCTGAGGTGGTTTTGGTCTTTCTTGTTGGCCTCCCACATTCTCTAACAAAGTCGCTGTTGTTCTACCAAGTGAGAAGTCCCTTCTTCCATAAGTTGTTATTTCCTTTCTTCCACGAGACTTCCTTTAGAAGCTCCTTGCTGATCCATGCAGGTCTCCAGGCAGGAGTAGGTGACCTCTACCCAATTTTTCACTCAAAGGAATGCACCTATCTTGAGTTTCAAGGAAATGGTATTTCAAAACTGACCAACATTCTTGGGCTCTCTTTCCTTCCAGAGTCATAGCTGAAGGGATTTCTGAAAGTAGATCTTGAAATGCTACAAAATGAGGCCTGTGGCAGGGTTGTAAGTCTAATTATTGCCCTTCCTCTTCTGGTAAAAAAACTGAACTTTTGATATGACGCTTGCAATGTGAGAAGGCAGGAGGGAGCAGCTGTGCCTATGGAGAATGGAGGAGAGAATCGGTAAGGTGACCCAAATGGCCCAATCACAGTGTTCCTTCCCATGGTGCTCAGTACTAAGCGGCTCCTAAAAGAGGCCTCCTCCTCTGGCCTCTGTGGCTGGAGTACTGGCCTGATTGGGTCTATTTGTCATTTGTCTCTCTGCTGCTGCTGCTGCTGCTGCATACTCTTGTCTCACCAGGGAACGATGTTCTTTGTTGAGACAGGTCACCTTCTCCTGCCTCCCTGAGTAGGATAGCAGCTCAGCTGCTCCAAGGTTGTTGCAGACTGTCACTGGGACCCTGGACTCTGCTGCCCAGTCCCAGTTGGGACTTTTCTGGCAGGGAAGTAATTCCCAACTGGGGAGTGGAGATTCCATATTTCCATATCTATCATCTATCTATCTATCTATCTATCTATCTATCTAATCTATCTATCTATCTATCTATTTATCTATCTATCTATTTAATTAGCCTGTTAAACCTACTCTAGTTTTGGTTTTCCCAACCTTTAGGTTGCTACCCTGTGTTCCCCTTTTCATCTTCCCCTGGGGGTGTGGTGGGGGGATAACAGAGAGCACGTGTCACACAGTTATTGGTTTAAACTGAAACAAGAGATTTATTGGGGACATTGTAGAGCCCTGGGCTGGTCTCGAAGCAGTCAGATGGCTGCCTTGGACAGCCATGGGGGCCAGGGGTGAGTCGAAGGGGCAGGGATGGGTGCGGGCAGGCAGGGTAGATGGCTTGGCCAGCAGCCAGTGGTCTCCTAAGGGCTTCATGGCAGTTGAGACAGCATTGGCGGCACAGGCTGCATCTGCTGGCTTTGGGTCTGTCTCTTGGGGCTGCTGGGGTGCGCCTCGTGGCTGTCCGCGAGCGAGGGGCAGCTGCTGGTGGGGGTCTGGGCTGCGGGTGCTGCAGAGAGTCTCTGTTTTCTTCTCCTCCACAGACAGATCGCGCAACACAATACTAGCGCAACCAGAACAGAGAGTGCCATGGAGCATACTATCAAGTACTTCCAGACAGCTTTAGGATATGGAGCACTTGAGTCGACATGCATGCTTGGATTCATTTCAAGAAATTGGTGTCGGCTGTTGTACTGCCTGGGGGTGGAGAGCACTGGCACACCTGTTGACTGAACTGCCCCTCTTTCCCCATCAGAGACTGGCTCTGCCTGACTGCTTCCTTCCTGAAGCACTTCCATCTCCCCGGACTCATGCCTGGTCTTATACGCAGCCTCCACCAATACCAGCAACTCTTTCAGTAGTCCTGTTGATTCCCTGTGAAAGCATTTCCTTGGTTTGGCATTATTCTTTGCCATTTGAGGAACCCTGGGATTGCCGGTGACCTCCAGTGGATGATCCGTCCGAGGAGAAAGTGAAGGAGCCTCCTTCACACTATCTTCCAGGCCCTCAGTCCTGGAACCCAGCTGGGAAGCTGGCTCTCCATCGTCTGAAGCCACATCTGCGGCATCATTCCGAGACTCCAGGTCAGGATCCCCCTGAGAAGTCTGGTAGTCATCTGCTACCGGTAGAGTAGCAGATTCCTCTGGAAGGTGAGCCGCTGAACCGTGCTTGGGAGCTGGGTGTCCATCACCTTCAGCCGTGTCAGTGCGATCCCCCTGAGGCTCCAAGACAGGAGGCGTCTGACAAGACCGGTGGCCGTCTCCAACAGGCACAGTCACCTGATCTCCCAGAACTTCAACTCCAGGAGTCGTCTGGGAAGATGAGTATTCCTCATCTCCCACCATGTCTGTGCCAGCTCTCACTGTGTTAGCCCTGGAAGCCACTGGGGTATGTGGGTACCCGTCACTTGTGGCCACATCCATGGGATTACCATGAGGCTGCTGGACATGATGCAGCTGAGAAATCCTGTGGCTCTTGCTTACAGGCACAGCTAATGTCTGTGCTCGCCAAGGAGCAGCTTGGGCATCCTGGACTCCCAGTGTCAGCAAGAGGAAGAAGAGAAGGAGGCGGGTAGGGGCCAGAGCCCCCCAGACCTGCACCATGCTGCCACCACTGCTGCCGCTGCGGCTGCTGCTCGTGGCACTGCCTGATCGCTGCCCGCTGCACACACCATGGCACGGCACGAAACGGCAGGGCTTTGTGAGGTCACAAAGCCGTGGCCAACTTCCATGGACTGAGCCATCCTGCACTGGAGAAGGGTGGAGCTCTGGAGCATCTTCAGTACCTAGATGATACCACTGTATGGGGCAACACAGCAGGGGCCGTCTTTGAAAAAGCCAAGATCATTCCGCTCCTCTCAGAATCCGCCTTTTCTCTGTTGGGAGAAATAAGGCCAAGGGACCTACCCAAGAGATACAGTTCCTGTTAGTTAAATGGCAAGACGGTGCTGCCACATCCCTTAGGGTGCGGTGAATCACGTAACGGTGATGTCTTCACCTACCAACAGGAAGGGGACACGGGCCTTCTAGGGTGCTGTAGGTTTCTGGAGGATGCACATTCCATCATACAGTGACATTGTGAAGCCTCTTAATAAAGCAGCTAAGAAAAGTTTTGTGCGGAGCCTCAAACAACTACATGAACTCGAGCAGATCATGTGAACAGCTGTACGTTGCCACGGCCCTGGGACCTATCCGAACAGGGCCCGAGGCAGATCAAGGGGGTGGTCTACACTGCAGCCGGGGATAGTGGTCTTTTCTGGAGACTCCGTCAAAGAGCGGCCAGGGGGACTCGAGGCTGTCCCCTGGGACTGTAGGCAGGGGCACACCCAGGGTCAGGACACCCCCTGCAGCCACCCAGAAGCACGGGGAAAAGCCGAGAGCTCGCAGCTGTCCCAGCCAGTCAGGGGCAGCAGGAAGCGCCTTCGGAGCAGCCTCGGGAGCTGTAACCGTTGCCATCCCCGCCCGGCGCAGGGACCGGCGGTGGCTGCAGCAGCGGCGACAGCGACAGTCGAAGTAATCCCAGGGGCTCAGCGCGAGATCCGGCTGCACAGGGGGACTCCCGGGATCAGGACACCGCCTGCAGCCACCCGGAACGACAGGGAAAACCCAGAAGGTCGCGCCGCCAACGAGGCGCGGCAGGGGGCGTGTTCGGGGGAGCGGCGGGTGGTCCTAAGGGCTCTGAGGAGTGCGAGGCGGGAAACAGGGATGAGGCGAGGCCCTTCGCCCCGGGCCGTTCCCCCGGCAGGGCTCATGCACCTAGGACGGGGCAACCCTGGAGGCAAGTGCAGACTGGGGAATGAGTGGCTGGAGAGCTGGGAGGCAGAGAGGGACCTGAGGGTCCTAGCTAATGGCAAACTGAACAGGAGCCAGCAGTGTGCCCTGGCAGCCAGGGGGGCCAACAGTGTCCTGGGGTGCATTAAGAACACCGTCCCCAGCTAGTCAAGGCAGGTAATTGTCCCACTCTATTCTGCACTGGTATGGCCTCACCTTGAGTCCTGCTTGTAGTTTGGGGCACTGCAGTACAAAAAAGACATCAAGGTTTTGGAGAGTGTCCAGAGGAGAACAACAAGGATGGCGAAAGGGTCTGGAAAGAATGACTTAGGAGGAGGGGGTGAGGTCACTTGGATTGCTCAGTCTGGAGAAAAGGAGGCTGTATATGGCCTCACTGCAGAATGTGGCTTCCTCATGAGGGGAAGAGATGGGACTGGCAGCAATTTCTTCACTCCTGTGGCCAAAGACAGGACTCGGAGAAACAGTAGGAAGCTGAACCAGAGGAGGTTTAGGCTAGCTATTAGGAAAAGGTTTTTCACCCAGAGGGTGGTTGAGCAGTGGAACAAGCTCCCCAGGGAAGTGGTCACAACACCAAGCCTGCTTGAGTTCAAGAAGCATTTGGATGACACTCTCAGGCACACGGCGTGATCCTGGGGTTGCCCCACACAGGGACAGGAGCTGGACTTGATGATCTTGATGGCTCCCTCCCTACTCAGCAGATTCTATGATTCTATGATTTTAGAATTATGGTCTATAGAGCCCCAGAAGCCAATCCCACCACACCACCCCCAGAGAAAGAGATACTGGCCACCTAAGGAGAAATTTGAGCTGCTTCAGAAGTAATTGGCACTGAGCCACAGCTCCCGGCACTGTGACTGCCAGCCCTGACCCCAGTGTACAAGGGGAAGGTAGCGTCTACCCACCGTGCCACTGATGCTGCCAGGGTAAGTGGATCGCCCTGATAATGCAGAGAGCACGTACAGGGAACCTCAATTGCTCAGGCGTTGTGAGAGTGATCAGAAACTGGCCCAGAGCGTGTAGTCACAGAAATCACAGAAAGTTAGGGGTTGGAAGGGACATCAAAAGATCATAGAATCATAGAATTGGCTGGGTTGGAAGGGACCTCAGAGATCATCAGGCCTAACCCTTGATCCACTACCGCTGCAGTTACCAGCCCATGGCACTGAGTGCCACATCCAGTCTCTTTTTAAATATCTCCAGGGACAGAGAATCCACTACTTCCCGGGGAAGCCCATTCCAATGCTTGATCACCCTCTCGGTAAAGAAATTCTTTCTAATGTCCAACCTAAACCTCCGCTGACACAACTTAAGACCATGCCCTCTTGTCTTGCTGAGAGTTGCCTGGGAAAAGAGACCAACCCCCACCTGGCTACAACCTCCTTTCAGGCAGTTGTAGAGAGTGATGAGGTCTCCTCTGAGCCTCCTCTTCTCCAGGCTGAACAGCCCCAGCTCCCTCAGCCTCTCCTCATAGGATCTGTGCTGGAGTCCCTTCACCAGCCTAGTTGCCCTCCTTTGGACCTGCTCCAGTACCTCAATATCCTTCCTAAACTGAGGAGCCAGAACTGGACACAGGACTCGAGGTGTGGCCTCACCAGCGCTGAGTACAGGGGCAGAATCACTTCCTTGGACCTGCTGGCCATGCTGTTCCTGATACAGGCCAGGATGCCATTGGCCTTCTTGGCTACCTGGGCACACTGTTGGCTCATGTTCAGCTTCCTGTCAATCCAGACTCCCAGGTCCCTCTCTGTGTGGCTGCTCTCAGCCACTCTGTCCCCAGCCTGTAGCACTGCATGGGGTTGTTGTGGCCAAAGTGCAGGATGGTAATTGGTCCTAATTGATGGTAATTGGTCCTTATCTCAACCCCCAGTCCTTTTGTTATATTTTCTCTCCGCTGTCCAGCCAAGGAGAGGAGTGATAGAGTAGCTTTGGTAGGCAACTGGTGTCCTGCCAGGGTCAACCCAATATAAATCCCACGTACACAGAAATACATACATAATAGGTAATAATTCCCACAGTGGCTTTTATGAAGATCAATGTGTTTCAGTCAGTGAAACTCGGTGCAAGGGCTTGTGGGAGGGGGAAGGGTAGAATTACATTTGGGCAGTCATTAGTAATTTGTCACTAGCATTATGAAGGTCTTGTTCATATTGAAAATATTCACATATATCTCCTCTGTTTTATAAACAGGTAATTCCGGTACAAATCACTAAAAAAGTTCTATGTTATGCGACCTGAGAAATATGAAACCCTTGAAAACAGATGAACCAGAGGCCATTGGATTAGGACACAGTGTTAATTGAGTAGATTGTAACTATAATACAGGTGTGCAAATGTCACTCAAACAGGACAAAAGTTATATAAACAAAGATAAATAGAAACATGCAGTTACATCATTTAACACTGAGTATTTCTGTTTGGTAAATCCACCCCTGAGCTAACGAATGACCTTAGGGATTTTTTATCCAGGAGAGACAAATGTACATATTAAGGTTTACATCAGAGTCATTTCACCCAGTTAGGACAAGAGAGCATGTCCTATGTACTCTACTGGTTATGAAGACAGTCTGTGGCAACTGATTCACCCTTACTGCAAAAGTCAGCCTCTAGACAGATGGTTAACACCCCATGTGTCTCTAGTATAAAGAAAAGAAACAGCCATCACTTAACATCCATTTTTTAAAGTCTATATCCCTAAAATACAATTTGCACCATAAAGCCTTGCTTTATGTTAATGTAAATGATGTACTGCAAAGCTGGTGCTTGCTAGCCTCAGTGAACTGGATGCTATTAACCACAATTTTTCTGCCAGTGTTCTGCCAATGTTTGGGAGATTGCCCTCCTAATGAATTAATAGAAGGACATGCTCTGTAGTTTCTTGAGCAAATATTTCAGACTCTGCCATATCAAATTCAATTTGGATAGCAATTAATAATAGCTCTCTGTAAAGTTAGCTCGGATTCTAATATCTCCCACTTCTGTGGGAGATATCTGATTTCTTCTCGGATTGATCTTCAAGAATTTCAACAGATTTGTTGTTATACCCTTATGTAAAAAGTAGTTTCTATGAACTTGAAACACATTTCCTTTTAGATTCCTCTCCTTTCTCAGAGCATAGGTGACACATGCATCCTTCCAGTATTGTGTTCCTTTTTTTTTCTTTAGGTTTCAAATTACAGTTCGTTTACAGTGAATTCAAGATAACTATACAAGTGTCGTTGAGGAGAAGGATTGTGTAAATAATTTAAATAAAAACTCAGTTCAAGTTTAGTGAAGACCATTATGGAAACACTGAGTGTCAAAACTCACCTGCTTTAGCCTAAATTTGGCTGAGCTAAATTTTTAAGGCTCCTCTTGAAATTTAAAGACTCAGAACAGATTTTGCTATTTCCAAGACACTTTATGGTTTAAAAAAAAAACAATTTTAAAAGTTAAATTAAATTGTTTCAATCTGTACTTTTAAAATGTTTTATACTTAAAAATTTACACACTGCAAGAAATTCACAGTAATTGAGCAAATCAGAGTACTGCTAATGTCATAACCGCACAGAATTTATTGCTGCAGGTGCTAAAAAAAACCTGCAAACCAGATAAACCATAAAAAATAGCAATAAAGCTAAAATGCAAAGTACATCAATACACTTATCCAGAAATATAAAAAAAAAAAAGAAAAAAAAAAAAAGAGAGAGAGAAGGAAACGAAGAAAAAAAAAGCGGTCAAAAAAAAAAAAGGACTAATAAATTCACCTTCTTGTTAACATATATGACAACAAAACACTGGGAAAATTCAGTGGGTTTGACTTAGGTGATAGAAAATTCAATATTGTCAGAAAAATAAATTAAACAGGACTGGACTTGCCACCTGGACTTGCCAGCTTTAATCTAAAATTATTTTAAGAAAAATGGGCTATAAGAGACTAATAAGTGCAAATAATAACTAACATGTCTTTATGTGACATTTTTCTTCAAGCAACAAGCTTGTGCAATAATATGTGCCTGTATATTTTTATACACTTCTGTGGAAAAAAAAAAAAATAAAGGAAAAGAATAATGGCTTTCTCCAAGAAAAAAGCATTATTATTTATTATTATTACTGTTATTCCTGAAAGGTGAAACATGTTAAGAAAAACAGAAGCTAGTTTTACTGCTAAGTGCTTGAGGTTCATTTTTTTTAGATACCTATGAAGAGATTAATGCTAGTGCTCATGGAAGATACATTCCCTACCTAAAATGTTTACTTCAGAGAAATTCACATTGGTATAAACGATAAACAAGGCCTGGGAAGCCACAGCCTTCATAAAGGCTGGATTTCACCTTTAGATACACATATGGGCAAACCAAAATTTAGTACAAAGGAAAAATATTTCTTTTTTTTTCCATTTAATAGACCTCAGGAACTGTGTTCAGAACAGCCTTAAAACAAATACACATTTTTTGTTTGCATTTTAATAGAATGGGTTTTTTTCCTGGCAGTGCTCCTCATCAAGATGGCAAAATATATGTGAACATTTATCATAAATGGATTTCCATATTTCAGTACAGAACATTGTTTTCACCAGTAATGGTATTTTCTATGGTATCAGTCATAGCTTATAAACTAATCAAGTTAATTTTCCTAAATCTCAGAGAAACTAGTTAGTTCTAAACTGTTTCCTAAATTAAAAAAAAAAAAAAAAAAGTCATTTAAATGATTTTACAAATTAATTCATCCTTCCCTCATCTTCTTGAGCAATTCCAAATATGTTTGCTTTTTATTTCTTGTACTGTGTTGTTATTGTGTTATTTTTATCGTGCCATAGCTGGTTCATGCTTTTCAACCTGCATAAGATGCATACATGCACATATGTGATATTTAATGAATAAATTAAATCTGGGTTGATTTATCCACTCTACCTTTGGTTTTATATTGCTGTTCCAAAGAGTAAGAGGATGGGGTATGTGCTGCTTGTTTGCAGTATTTGAGAAGCAAGCCTTAATTTAGAATCGCTTCATTTGCATTAAAATCTAACTAAATTTATTACTATTAAAATAGTTTAAATTAAGCAAGAGGGAGTCTTTGGCAACTAAAAATGGTAAATCTCCATGAATAATTTACATAGATTTTGTGTATGCTAATGAAAACATCCTATTTATCTCTATTTTGTACAATTGTTACACGGTTGAAAAGACTCAAAGACAATAAAAACTAAAGGCGAGGAACTGGAACAGTTTTGTTGAGTAGTTTGGCAGGTCAGCAGAGTTGAAGATTTTCTTTTTTAGCAAACATTACAACTCAGCTGTGGATCAGATTTGGATACCCATCACAGATGGAAAAACTGCAGTATAACCTCAAGAAACACTGTCAGAGAGACACAGCAGGAGAAAATCTCTGTGTATTCTGGGATTCAAAGGGGGGGAGTGCTGAGACAAAATAGGACAAACAGTTGTATCTATACATAAAATTTTCTTTTAAGATGAGGTGAAACGATTTAGGCTATTCTGTAACATACATATTATACCATTAATTAGATTTCTTTGTGCTAAAAGCTAAACACTGAAGCAAATCAAAATGCACATATTATTTCTTTTTTGATTAAATTTAGGAAAATGTGTCACTGGCAAATGTAGCAGCAAGTTATTTAGGCTTCTCCTATTTATACTGAAATGCCACGGAGAGAATGGAGGATGTGTGAATCAGAAAGCTAATTTCATGCACAGGCTATATACTAGTAGTAGTTTTTCAGTGAAAAAAAAAATGGTTCCATCCTTTGTGTCCAAGGAATCCCCCTAAAAATACAAATGAATTATCACAATGACTCAAAAATCATTACATCCTGTCAATAAAATCTAAATATATTCTATTTTTTAAAAGCATATTTAAAATTTAAGGCATTAAAGTGTAACTTTTGCGAAGTTGTGTGGTAGATAAGTTTGGACACAGATTTGATTTTCAGTAGAAATAAAATCTAAAATAAATCTATTTTAATGGAGGTTACATGTTTAGACAGCAGGGATTTGGCACAGATGCTTTTCAACGTCAAAAGCAAGTTTGTGGGGCATTTCAATTCCTCCTTTTATCTTCTGCCACAGAAATAAGAATAAAAAATTATCAGAAGGACACTGTGCCATATAGGTCTAAACACAATTGAGACAAGTGAAATCTAAAACAATTCTTCTAATTTCAGTTTTCCCTCTGGCTTTATTCTTACTACTCCAGGAATATTAAAAAGAAATGGGATGTTTTTAATGGATTGTCAGCATCATTGTTTTCATTAACAAAAGGGAACTCAATCAACTGTTCTGCCAAACATCTCTGTCTGTTCTTTGATGGGCATGATAAATGGTGCCAAGCATTGTCAGATCCTCCCAGATTAAATTAAAATTATAGGTGTCCAAAATCTTTTAGGAGTAAGCATGATGTAATTTTGATCATATTTCTTCCTGAAAGAAAAAAAATAGCAAAACGCAAGCAAGAAAGACAGTAAAAGTTTAGAGATAAAATAGATCAGTGGAAACATTCTGTCATTAAAAGTTTCTTTCCAAGGTAGTGATAGAGACTGAATGCTAAATATGTTTGTTTACACATGACAGCCAGTAAAAACAAGACGAAAAATATAATTCAGGATAGCACCACAGAAACAAACTTTAAACAAGTAACAGAAAACTAAAACATGTTTGGTGAGTGTTTAAAAACACCCTAAGACTCTTAACCAGTTATATTAAAACACTAATATTCTGTTTGGATTCTTGTGAACTGTAGTAAATAAGGAGAAAATGCAAAGTCTTTTGGGGAACAAGAGGTTAATATTTAGTACTAGTCTTATTTGTACTATCATGCAATATTCAACTAGTTTTAAAATGTAATGTGCTTAAGAAGGCAAGTTCCAATAAATCTTTCAAACCAATATATATTTTTTTCATCCTGCACCCACCAGTCAAACCCACTGGGTCTAATTCTTGCTCCCTGCTACACTAAATTTAGTAGCCTGCCCCACTGCCCCCCCTTATTTATCAATAGAGTAAGAATCCTTGCATGATTCAGGGTGAGTGGTACATTACCCAATTTTCAGGTAGTATAATCCAGAATGTCAAAAAACCTATAACACTATTGCCACAGCAGTCAAGTTTTCAAATAAAAAATTAAATTATAGAAATGCTAGTTTCAGATAGTGACTTTGCATGGCTACCAGTCTTGACAATGAGGGAAAGACTCCAACCAAGCAGCACACTCTGAAAGTGGCTCTTAGAACAAACAAAACATTAACACAACGTGCAGGAGCAGCAGCTTTATAATAAGTCTTCAGGAAGTGCTCTGTGATTTATGACTATTATATTTATTGGTGGTGGTCTTGTGGGCCAGCACTGGGTAATACTGAAGACATTTATGAAATATTCTTTACCTTTCTAACTCTATTTTATGTCAGTAGTTCAGACAATTTACAACTGCTCTTATGTGTACAACTGCACAGTGAAACAGGGCTTGTTGCAGGAGCTTCAGGTCTTATGTCTCCTATATAGAATGTGTCTTTTTAATTTGCAGCACTGCTGACACACTATGCTTGATTAGGGACTAGTGTTGAAGATAACTCTGTAGAATAAAATGCTTGCTCTCTTAGGCATGTTGTTACATAAATTCTGCTGTGTGTACATGCCAAGAGAGAACTTGAGAGACATAAAATGTGGCTTGGTGCAAGTGGGAATGCCTCTATTACTGTTAGTGGAGCTGCACAAAAGAACCCCTCATGAGGCTTTGACCCATAGCAGTCATGAAATTAATACAGCAGGATGATGGGGGATGCTATATATTCTCCATTAGTGATTATGTGACAAATCACTGTTTTGTTTTATGCTAGGACTGAGGCCTTTGTAGGTAAAGGCAGAAGTCCCAGAGCTGGACTGAAATGCAGGATTTCCAACATCTGTGAAGTAAAAAAAGACATTTTGAAAACTGAAGGGGGTGGCATTAGGGCTGAAAAAAAGGAGCATATTTTAACATGGATGTAATATAGATTATTCTACAGCATGTTCTTTAGAGACAGAAAAGATCAATTGTAGTTAAATTGAGATGTGATAGAAGGAGATTTAGTGATATGAGCAAGCTCAAATTAATCCCTCCTAAGGTAATATCGATAAGTGTTGTTACTTGTTGGTGTCATGAATCTAGTGCTTTGCAGCAGTCAGTGACAAAGGCAAAAGTATTGCAGCTTGCAAAGGGAAGGAAACAGTTCAGCAACCAAAAACACCAGCTAACCAGATTCTGGTAAAACAATCCCATGGATAATAAAGCCCTAAATGCTGATTGCCCTCAAGGACTTCATCTTTGCTGTCTCATGTGATAGTGTTTGAACTCAACACCTTGCTTTTTTTCAGGCCAAACCAGAGTGACATGACATGGCACAAGCTCCTCCTGGTGAGACTCTCCAAGGAGACCTGCCACGTGGTGGAACAGATGAAGCTCAAGCTCACTCAAACCCACAACAGGTCCTAGAAAACTGCCTGAATAGCTCAGAGCAACATCATCAAACATCTTGGCTTCCACCAGCATTCAGCCTCACACATCCCCTCACGTTAGCTTTCCACGTGATCCAAATCTGCCTGAGAACCAGTAATGACACACCCTGAGTCAACTGCAGCAAATCACTCTTTGCCAGGTAAGTCTCCTGTGTGGGGCATGCCCATCCTCCTCCCCAGCAGCCCCTGGCCTGGTGAGATCCATTCCCTCACCCTTCAGTCTCTCTCCTTGAAGGTGAAGGTTGCCACTGTCAAAAGTCCGGACAGGAACAATCTTTGGTATTCCTGCAGCACCTGACCCTGCTGCTTCCCTCCTTCCCTCACAGCTTGGGTTGGCTGGTGGGGAGGCACAAGAGAACCACAGGTCCCTGTGGGGTGTGGGGTGTTTGCAGCCACAGCAACAGCCACTGCTACAGCCCTGCTCCAGGAGTGCTTTCAGCATCCATGTCTTTGCTCCTGATATTTCTACCTAGAGGCTAAAACTTAAAACCATGCATTTTCTTTTATTTTTCCATAGGAAAAAGAACCTATGGAAGCCAGGTACCCTACCTGAAGGATCATTCTGCTTTTCACATATACTGTGATTAAACACTTGTTCTGATATCACTGTGGTTCAGTTCCTTATGTGATCTTCAAAGGTGAAACTTAAACTCCCCGTAGCCTCTACATTCAATGGAACTCTTCATCCTTTGATGGTACTCTACATAAAACACTTTGAATATGTGGGACTTTAATTTGATCTGATCCTGAAAGCCATCATACTAGACCAGACCAAAGGTTCATGTAGTCCCCCGCAGTGGTCGAAGGCTTCATGGCTCTCAGTGGATTTCTTTTCCACTTGAAGCCTCCCCTTGAACCTGCTTCCTGCCTAGATAACCTGGCAGGATGGCACTGAAATCTGCCCCTCCACAGAATAAACAGCACCTTAATGAGGCAGAATACCTTTTGAGTGAGGAAACAGAGGGAGAATGCAGAAAGGATAGGTTGTGGGACATCAGATATTGCCTGGAAAACATCTGAAACTGCATTAATGAAAGTTGCTAATACAGCTTTGGGGTGGGTTGAGGGGAGGGAGGAAAGAAAGGAGCTGCCGGTCATAAACTTCAGAGAGAGATCTAAAATTAGAAAAATCCTGTTTAAACAGCAGCTTTGAAAATCAAAACTTGAGCTACCTTTGAGGGCAGTTAAACACTAATCTCAGGGGACTGTGGGTGGAACCTAACAGACTTGCTATGGCTATAGCAACATTTTCTCAAAAGAAGCAATAAAGCTGGTATGCTGCTAGCTTTCAGCCTCAGAGGGGGAGGGCGGGGGGATAAAAAATATCTATTTTAGCAATTAGGAACTATATTGGAGCTATGAAATATAAAACAAAAGAAATTTGTGAACTCTTTGAAGATTCCTGTTAATGCCTTTATACTTGCAAGAAACAGGTCCCTGGAGATAAAAGGTCAGATTGTGAAGGCTAATATGTCTAGTTACTCAGCAAAATAAAAGGCCAGGCTGGACTGTCCTTTTGAAACTAAGGAAATTCTAAAGTGATTTTAAAAATATGCCAGCAGGAAAAACTTTAGGACTTTTCCAATTCCCTTGTGATTTCTCATATTATATTTCCAGAATATTATATTTTTCAGAATATACTGGGTAACACACATCGCTTGAAGGACAAATTTGCCTTTCATTATGATGGAGGCAAATTTTACGCACTCCTATAATTCATAAACACATAAAATGCAGATATTATGGAACCACTTTTCTCTTTGTCCAGTAGAGTATTTCCCATTACTAAAACCACAAGAAATATAAATTGAGTTTCTGCACAGATGTTTGTTGAGACGTGCTTCAAATTTGGTAAATGCAGTGAGCTAGGTAAAAGTGGTGAATTAGGAAAAGGAAGGTAGAAAATAATCTGGATATTGAAGGGCTGAGCTCAGTTTGAAGGTGGGTTTCATTTTTTTATTTTGAGAGACTGAAGCTACTGACTGCAATAAATTCAAAACTGAATGTATTGCTCTTGAATGTTGTCATACCTTTGTTCATCCAGGCGTACATTACATTGTTCTTGCACTCAAAAGAATCACTGAAACGTTCCAGCTACTGGCTTTCACAGTGGAGGGTTTTGCCTTAGCAGTAAAGCTCAGGTAGACTCCAGACTGACAGGGTTTTGAGCTTGTAGAGTGGGCAGCCACCTATCAGCTATTTGATGTTGTCTGACAAAGCTATTCAGTAGAATCTGTGCTTCCTCATCCTTCCACCTTTTTTTTTAAATGCCTTATGCCTTTTACATTAGGACTTTGTTGCTGATCTTCAGTAGAGTTTTGACTAAAGTATGATCTTGCCCAGTGGTTTTGGATTTTCCAGATTCTGCTCTCAGCTTACTCTGATCATGGTACATGGATCTAGCTTCAAATTCTGCTCACATTCAGACATACAAACAAGCTCATATATTGCTTATGCCTTTATCAATATTCTTGTCTTTCAGACAGCCAAACTATTTTATTGGGGTTGGAAAGTTATTAGTGTAAGGTATGAAGACCTCAACAAAACACTAAAAGACAAGATAAATTTTAAATTTTGTTGTAGGTCAAGGACATTACAGTGATGTCACAGAATCACAGAAGGAACCACAGAATGGTTGAGGTTGGAAGGGACCTCTGGAGGTCATCTTCTCCAGCCCCCTAATCAAGCAGGACCACCTAAAGCAAGCTGTCCAGGACCATGTGAGGGTGGCTTTTGCGTATGTCCAAGGCTGGGGACTCCAAAACCTCTAAGGGCAGGAGAAAAAGGGTTTCTGATAAAGTTCAGATGGAAACTGCTGTGTTTCAGTTTGAGTCCATTGCCTCTGGTCTTGTTATTGGGCATTGGAAAGAGCTGGTTCCATCTTCTATAGAGTCTCCTTTCCAGGTATTTGTATACATTGATAAGATCTGTCTGAATCTTACCTTCTCCAGTCAGAACAGTCTCTGCTCTCTCAGCCTTTCCTTACAGGAGATATACTCCAGTCCCTTAATCATCCTTGTGCCACTTTGCTGGATTCTCTCCAGTATATCCGTGTCTTTCTTGTACTGGAGAGCACAGAACAGTGCTCCAAGTCTGGTCTCACCAGGGATGAAGAATCATCTCCCATCACCTGGTTGCAACACTCCTTCTAATGCAGCCCAGGGTACCAACAGTCTTCTTTACTGCAACATCACATTGTTAGTTCATGTTCAACCTGGTGACCTCCAGGACCCCTAGGTCCTTTTCTGAAAAGTAACTTTCCATCTGAGGAGCCCCCAGCATATGTTGCTGCCTGGGGTTGTTCTTCCCCAGCTGCAGGGCTTTTCAATTTCTCCTGTTGAGAATCTTACGGGAGATAATACTGATAATCTATCTGTGGAATTCCTGCAAAAACATCTTCTCTTGGGGCCTATAATATGATGTTTGACTTCTGCTGGCACTATGATAGAACTAAAATACATTCCCTGCTTGGTTCTAATCATTCTTTATATACTGCTATATAATCTTTATATATTTGTGTTGGTCACTTCACTATTATCTTAGAAAATTAATCTTACTTCATTCTTCCATGACTTTAGGCAGCGATATATTGTTGGCAAAGATTAAAAGATTGACTGTGTTTGCTCCAATGAAAGAGTCTTTCATACCTTTAAAAAAGAAATGTATTACTGTTTAGAGTTCTGCAGTGATTGCTCTCTATATACCACTAGCGTTAATAAAAATCTTTCTGGCACAGTCCTAATAAATGTTTTATCAACTTGGGAACTTCTCAGAACAGATGACTTTGAGACTGACATGAATGAAATTCAACTAGTGAGAAATTATCTGTAACAGAAAGAAGCAAAGAATTGTTTGGAGGACTTTCTAATAACCTGTTTGCTGTACCAGAGGTAGCATCTTTTCTCCAAATTAAAGCCACTCAAAATAACACAATTTTAATACACATCTTCCATTTTGTTTTGTTTTGCATACCCTCCCCACTAATTTTCAGCAGTTTCCTTCCAGGGATATTAAGGTTTATGTAGTGTCCAGTAATCTAATCTAATGAGAATTAAACCTAGACTGTCTTCCCCTCCAGAGAAGTGCTCTCATTACAGGGCTACAAAGTCAAACTTCTTCCTTTTTCTCTTCCTAATGCACAAGTTGACATTCCTTTTTATACAACAGTGATGGAAAAATATTTGGAAGTCGTAGAATCATAAAATGAATCAGGCTGGAAGAAGACTCAGGACTTTTCTAGCACACATTTCTGCTCACAGCATGGTTAACTTCAAAGTAAGGTCAGGTTGCTTGGGGCCTCATCCAGCTCAGTTTTGAAAATCTTCTAGAAGAGAGAATCCAACTGCTTTTCTGTGCACCTCTTCCAGTGCTCAACAGATCTTACTGTAAAGAATTTTATCCAGCTTATCCAGCCAGAATTTCCACTGCTGCAGCCTCTTGCCCCTGGCTGTGGACTTCTGAGAAAAGCCCAGGTCAGTCTTCTCTTTGGAAGTTGAAAGTTAGGAACTGAATTCATACCAAGCCTTCACTTATCCAGGCTAAACAAACACAGCTTCCTCTGTCTCTTTCTGCAGATGAAGCTCTCTACACACCTAGTCACAAGGTGACCTAGACAAACATCTTACTGTCTCTGAACTGGATCCCTTCTAGGTTGTCAATGCTACTTTTGTACTGAAGACCTCAAAGGCAAACATAGTCCTCCATACCTCAGAGAGGTGGAGTAGAAGAAAGTAAACATTTCACTTCCCTTAACCTGCTGGATACCCTCTTGCTAATACATCCTAAAATGTGTTTAGCCCTCATCTCCAGGAGACCTTGCTGCTGATTTATGTTCCATTTGTTCACGAGGATTGCATCTCCTCAATGCGTCTATTCTACATACCTGCTGCCTGTCCACTCAGGTCCAGTTCATACTGCATGGGCTTATTTCATCCCAGGTGAAGAACTTTTAATTTGTCTTTGCTGACTTTCATGATGTTCCTGTTTGCTCATTCCTCCTGTCTGCGGAGGTATCACTGAACAGTAGCCCTGTTCTGCAGTGTATCTACTGTTTCATCTCGTCTAGTGTCATCTGAGAATTTGACAAAGATGCTCTCTGTCCCATTGGCCAAGTCATTGATGAAGACATTAAACAATCTTGAGAAGGTCGCCAGTGGCTCAGCTGTATAAAAAGCTTGCAGAGGTAAAGTGGAAGATGGTTAACTGCTCATTTCTGTACCATTCAGATATAATAATAATAGATGCCGTAGGGAATACCCATGCGGAAAGTAATAATTCAATCGTTGGAATGACATTTGAATAGTGTGCAGCAAATAGGGCCTGAGGCCATGCATCAGATAATAAGGATGAAAGAAAAAAAACTGGCATCTGCTCACTCCTTGAGTGTTATCTATCTTTTGTGTTGAAAGGGCCAAGAATTCAGTGAAAAATAGCCAGTGATTATGTGATCATGAAAAATAAATCAGTGGTGATTTACTTATGTGCACAAGGGGACTAAATCTAATATTTCCCAATTTATGCATGTTTATCACTGCAATCTGAATTGAAAAAGGCATGCATGTATGTACTTAGATGGATAAAAAGGCTGTATCGTGGAACAGAGAACTCCAGTAAAGGGACATACTCCTGCAGTCTGGTCAGGTGCTGCCACTGGTATCCTACATTAAACTATTACTCTGAAAAATCTTCATTTTAGTTGATCACTTGTATAAGCTTGCAAGAGGAGAGGAGGAGTGGATTTGGTTAAGCTAGGGAATTAGACAAGAGAAATAATAAGGCAGAAGAGAACTGTATATGATGGGTTTCATATTTTTATGGAGAAATTGATTTATGCTGATTTATTACACTACTGAAAATTAATATATATATCATATCATCAATTTGCAAGTTGTGTATACTGCTCCTACCATCAATGTGTTGCATGGTAACTGTCTAGGACTATGGAACAAATTTCAAACCCACGTGTCATTAATCAGTAGTCATTAATAATTTATCAAACACCAATACCAAATATACCTTCAGTTATTGTATAAATATCTAGATGTTGAAATGGGCTGCAGGTATTGCACAACAACAAATATTTATATATAATGTTTGTCAAGGGGAAAGCTGTGAATAAAGTCATATTTAAGGTACTTTAAATAATTCCTTTTCAAGCATACTTTAAATAATTCCTTTTCAAGCACAGTTAGTGTATTAAGTGTCCTGCACTATTAAGTGTATACACAAGCACAGGGCTGAAACTGGAAGGCAACTAAATTCTTGCTACCTGTATTTAATTATGCTTAATTTTTGTTTTATTTATCAACTGTTTTCAAATCCTAGATGAAAAGGAACAGCAAACCATATTGTATAAGTGTAAAAAACAGCCTTATAATGATATGGCTCTGATGCATGCTGCACAGCTTATGATTTTCCTCTAGTTGGCAGATACTTCGTTTCTAAAGAACGGCACATGATAAGAGAACTACACAAATCTGGAATGCCTTCAGATGCTGAAAAACTCATTGCTGCTCTTGGTTGAGAGAAAATATCATTTATACTACTTACAGTTTTGTCTGGAAGAGGAAATCCCTGAACTTGCTTAAAAAAATACGACCTGCTAAGTTCCTACTTGCTTGCTTTTCAGGCAGATTAGCGGTTTTTCTCTTTTACAAGAGAATATGAAGGGCACAATAAAGAATGTCAAAAGGAAATTTGTTCAATTTGAAAGGTGCTGAAACAATTAATTGGAATGTCACCATTATAATGAGGCAATCATGTATTAACAACTATTATATTAATGATCTGTAGAAGCCTTGTATTTGCAGAGAGATTGAGTGGACTTTTTATTCCTGAAACTTTGCGTATCTCCCTGTCTCTTTTTAAATAGTGCTGTAACTTGCTCGGAAATTTAATTTTCACCTGAGCAGTGGAAAAAGCATTATGATAATGACAAATATATTAATAAAATTTTTGAAGAATCATGATGTTGCTTGAATGGCTGCACTGATTTCTTCTACTGTGCAGTCTCCAATCTTGGAAATTTTAATCTGTTCTCTCTTATATGAAAAGACATACATTTCTTTTCACTGGACATTATAATTGCCTATATAGGTGGCTATGGCTTCATAAAAGTGCCAAACTTATAAATAGTTTTTCCAGCTATCATTTATATCTAGACGCATGAATTTTTTTCTTACTACTGCCTTTCGCTTCCAGAAAAGGGTTAGTGTTAAATAATGCATTTTAAACAACTGGACGTCATAAATTCTAATAGCAGAATTTTTAATCTCTTTCAAGAAACAAATCTTTTGCTGCCAACTTAAAGATAAGACCAGAGAGATACTCAGTGTTGACACTGAAGGACACTTCCAGCTATGTAAAAGTAAATGTCATATTTTGAGGTAATATACTGATGGAATGGGAGATATTTTTTTAATTAAAGAAATTAAATGCCTATAGTCTTTTGTCATTGTTGTTGTTTCCATAAGATCAGCTTCAGTACTTTACAGATTGTCTTATCCAGATATGTAGGAAGTTACCTCTGTGTCTCTGCTCTGCTAAGACAAAATTTAGTGTGCCACTTCTTTACCTACTGACCAGTGCCATAGATTGGCACAAGTTCTTGACAATGGCAGAAAAATTGGCTCTTTCCCAAGGAAGCTCCTCAAAAAATTGAAATTTATTCTAAAGTTTTAGTTCTACAGTTAGGTTTCAAAGTCTTCTGCATAAGGCATCTCAGAAAGGTTTATTTTTAATCCTGTTGCATTGTTGTACAGTGCTGATGTGAGCTGGGAATGTGGAAGCTTGACTTAAAAGATGCAGAAATCCTTGGCTAGCTTCTTCAAATTCAGAGATGTACAAGGCCAAAGTTCAAGTAAAGTGTGAATGAAAGGCTTCATATGCGATGAACAAGTAAAAAGTATAGGATATAATTTACAAGAGAACATTCCAAAATTATATTTTGCTTTTCCATTTTTAACTAAGCATATTATTTATCACACAAGTGGTTTCACGTCAAGCAGGGAGAGGAATTATGTGAGCTCTGGTGATTAAACACAGAGATGTTAAACCTTGTCACAGCCTTGTGTTTGTCTCTGGGGCTGTCACTATAGGAGGTACCAGCTACTGAGGCCTGTCAAAATCCATTAAATGTGATCTGCTGCTTAATGCCCTGCATATGAGATGGGATAGGGAATCTGACAAAAACAAAAACAAAACAGCACACATAAGAGAATCCCTGCTGAAGTGCAGAGAAATTTTTATCACCAGTTTCCGATGACACTTTTTTTAATAAAAGCCAGTGGGCAATTTCAGAAAAGGAGTGATTAATAATTTGAGTTAAGACACTGTTGAGATTCTTCTTTTTCTCCAATAAACAAATAGGAAATACCTGCTTGATTCAAGCTAAGAAAGCACTGGTCTTCTGGTGATCAGGACAATGTGAATGTTTTCTCTAATTGGGAGGGTGCTAGCAGTCAATACCATGAAGGTTGTACATAAAAATACTCTTCCCAGTGATGGCACAGAGATGGAATTAGAAGCTGGGACATAACAAGTGACAAACACTGCACTAGACTGGCATTCATTGCTGCTGTATGTAAACAAAAGAGGAAAAAAATACTTTTCCCAGAAATTTCTCAGTGTTGGTTACTCACACCAGTGAACAAAAATTTGGACTGCAGCTTTCTGTTTTTCTCTTCATTCACATGCATTCAGCTGTGTGTGGGCAGAAAAAAGTACTGGCAATTACACAGTGCCAGAGCCCTGGGGGCCTGCCTGTCCCTGCCCACCTCAGGAGGCTCCCCCCTTCCTGCCCTGTCCCATATCAGCAATCCAGGGCCATCAGTCCCTGTCCTAGCAATGCTGCAGCAGGACCAGGCTCCAGCTGCCCACAGCCCTCCCCTGCCTATTTGCTGAGCCCAGATGTGGGTCAATGTCCCCTGGCACAGACCCAGAGTGCCCCTGTTCCCAGTGCCCGAGGACTGAGGCTGCCCTGGTGCCCCTCCTGGCTAGGTTGGTGGGCTAGGTTCTGCTCCTGGCTAGGATGGTGGGATTGGCCCATGCGGAGTCTCTGCTTCCCCTTGCCTCTTAGCAAGCCTCAGGCCTGTGCTGCACCCCTGATTTTGAGAACCTGAGGCATAAGGAGATGAATGCTTGAATTTGCTGTAAGTTGTTCAGCCAACAGTTAAGTAGTCTAATGTCTGTTTCTGTGACTTATATGGAGAGCTTTTTCACAGACTAATGAGCCATCACTAGTAAGATCACTGAAATGAAGCCTTCCTGGTTTGCAGAGATTTGTCATTTGACTGAGAAAAGCCCTATGCTTAACTTTTACTTGTTCAAAGCCAAGCAACATGTTTAAAATTTATTCCATACACCCAAGCAAGAGGTGTATACACAAGAGGGTACATACAGTAGATTTGAACTGGCATGGCACCTTTACTGTATTGAGCATTTGATCGATGGCTAAATCATGAAAAGTTTTTCAGTATTCACCAAACAGTAGTGTATCTTGCATCTGTCTCGTTTTTTTTAAATTATTATCTTGCCATAAAAATCCTAATTTCAGAACTGTTATGCTTTTTTTGGTGTTTACTGGATGATTAAATCTGCCCCCATTTCCTGAATTGATAAATATATACACAAATAAGCAAGAATACTAAAAATGAGGGAAGCCTGTTCTTAAGAGACATGTCTTTATAGCCATGAGATGCCAGTGTTTAATATAGGTCTGAAAATAATTTCCTAGGTCGTAAATCAAGAGTTCTCCTTTTGCAAGCAACAACATGCATGACTTTATAAATTTATCAAGTGCCATATCAGAGGCTGGGATTTTAAACTCATTACTTCTAGTGGGTGGCTATTCAAAACTCCATTTTTGCAAGGGTTAGAAACCCTTGCCTAATTCACAGCTTGATTATGTTGACAGAGATTTTATGCTAGCCTTTAGCTGAAATAGTTTTTCTCTCTATTTTTGCTGGGCTAAAGGAAACCAGCCTTCTTCATAAGGGTTTGCATTTTAAATCTTTATTCTAACACGCTATGTCTAAACCAGCTGAATATTTTCTGGATTACAAATGACCAGAATAATGTACAATGTTCTAGATAATAACTTACAGATCATAAGAAAGTATAGAAATTATATTCTGTTCTGGAAATAGAGTACCTTGCCCTTTTAGAAGATGCAGAAAGTGCTCCACTCTCATTAGGTGGAAATGTGAGCTTCTTCATAGTAGTTTGGATACTGACTTCAGTGAGGCCAGTATTTCAGCTGTTCTTTTCAGCAGATTTAGGAGCCACAGACACATCTCGACACTTTGCGTGTAAAATAAATCCCCTTAATTATAACAAAATGTTAAGGCTCTACGAATGTTCTGTGGATATTACACAACTGGGAAATGAGGCAAGGCTCAAGAAAAAAAACAAAACAAAACAACCCCCCCCCCCAAATATTTAAACTGAAGAAGAGATAGACTGGGGAATAATATTGCTCTCTTGATAAAAGTGATAGTGGAGCTATATTTATAGTGTTCGCTTTTCACTACCTCCAGCATCTGGGGGATCTGTCTGCTTTTAATGACTCTTGTATCTTTGGTCAGTGAATGTACCCTCTAAGCATGCAGTCTGGACGAAAATAAGGCTGTGTATGACCAGACATGTGGCTCAGGTAATAACTAGAGGCTTATCGTGTTGATCTACACTGAACCAAGCAAATTCAAGTTCATCTTTGAACCTATTCCAGTGTTTAAACTGTTGCACATTAAGTACCAGTCCATACCATGCTAACAGAGCTGTCCTACCTCCAGCACCATGGTAACCTTTCCCTTAATTGTTTTACTAACAAGCTGCTGGCATAAGTAATAAAGAACTGTCCTGAGACACAGTGAATCTGATAAAAATTAGTACTACATCCTGATGTCATCCTGCTGTATGTCTTTTCTTGAGTAACCTCAATATCAAATTTAATTCTGTAGACTGAGCTTTTTAGACTTGTCTCAGGATAAAAAAATAATTCCTATAAATCTCATGCTCTCCTCATTCTGTTCTGTGCAGCAGTTAGCGAACAACTGTGCCTCTTCCTTGCTGTTCAAGTGGGCTTTCAAAAGAATTGTAGTCTCAGGCATAAATATTATTGAAAGACTGACAGGCTTCTGCAAAACTAATTTTCCAGTTCTCTTATCAAGGATTTGTAGACAAGCAGGCACCTAGAAATTGCTGTTTAAAAGCTGGACAGAGCAGGCTAATGCTTCTGAACGGAACTGGCTCCATTTAGGTATATTTATTTGTTATTTTGCCTATTGCTATCCCGATTAATTTTCCCTCCTCTTTCCCTGGAGTCTTAATGAATAGTTATTCACTTTCAATTGGCTGAAAAATAAACGAACAGAAAAGATGAAAGCTCACCTCAGAGGCACTAGGAGGAATTGCATTGCTCAAGTTTTCTGTTGACTACCAGGTCAGTTCTTCACTGTGTTGGAGACTTATCCCTCAAAAAGGCATCAGGAGGTGAACAGTGCCTTTCAAGTGTTAATCTGAGAGCTAATTGTCCCTAATTCCTTAGGGGGACTGCGTGTTTCACGGGATTGTTATCACAATTCGTTGCATTTTACAGCATTTGCAGGACCTTCATGCACTCAAATTTTTAGAAGACTAGAGCAATTGTGTTGAATTAAAAGGTATATGGTGCTTATACCACCACTCAATGACTCTTTCAAGTATTATCTATAGGAATGCAAAGAAATAGAGAAGGTATTTGTGGAATAACATGAGAACAGAATGCACACCCAATAGCCTCACCAATGCATTTCAGTATTATCTTGTGAACAATGGACCTAACTCTGCACTTTTGTGCAGTATATGTATAATTTGTCAGCACACTGTCGCTCTGTTGAAAATACAAAGTAGTGAGGTTATAGTTCTCATTAACAGAATTGTCTAGGATTTTTCCAATGGGAAATTTTATTTGATGGAAGAAGTTATATGCATGTAATACTTTTAAAAATTCAGGAATATGTTTTAGCAGTGGTGGAATTTACAATCAAAACAGGAAAGGTCTTTAACCACCAGCACAGCTGGTAGCCCTGAGCTCTTGAGGATGAGGTTGAAGAGCAGTATGAAGATGCTGTTCTGTGTGATTCAGAAGAAGAATTTAATCTATAGACTTTCCATTCTTAGATGAGTGGCCTGATCATCATACATTTCAGCTACTACGGTTGTATCTTTCTTTTGGATGTGTTCTGATTTGTATTAATAATACATTGAGGGAGAATGAAAGAGACTAGTTTCAGCATTGCTTTTGGGTATGGGAGATGAAAGATCAGACACCTATTTGGAAGAATACTTATTTATACAAATAGTTGTTCCAACAAGAGATAGTAGATAACTCTTCAATTTCCTCAACTGCTTAGTAGCCTGAGTGGGTTAGACATTCATCTGGGATGTCAGAGACTGAAGTTTCAGTTGCTGAACTGGATCACCTAGAATAACCATTTAAATTTTAGCCATTCTTTTACACTTCTAACTGAAATAAAAAATGTGCATACACCCGAAGCCATTTCATCTGAATCATCTCTATTTTCTTCCCCTTTCTGCTACTACATTTATTCTTAGTTTTATTGGCAGTGGATAAGCATAAATGCTGTTGCAGGAACAATTGGAAAACAGGAACATACATTTATGTAAACTGCTATTGATTCAACTCTAAAAAAAAAAAAAAAAAAAAGGAAAAATAAACTAAGGCTTTCAATGCTGTGTTGCAAATTATGACCAGGGCTGCCTATGTGCAAAGAATAAATGAATAAGTTCTGCTGATATTGCTAAGGTCTACTAGGAATTTAGAGAGTTAAAAATTAAAATAGCTACATGTAGTTAAAAATCTCTGCACAATATTCATCATAGGATGTAGGTCATTTTTTTTTCTTGGTCTCAGAACAATAATGGCTGCTTTATTTGTTTATGCAGCCCTATGCTCTATGGTTGACAGTTCCACATTTGGGAACATCTGAAAAAGAGGTCACAAGACCTTTCCAAACAGAGGAAAACTCTGTTCTTCTCAAGATGACCTGAAATGTTCTAATTATTGGTTATTCCCTCTAGTTGGTGATGCAGCCAACAAGCACGTAAAGTTCAGTGAACCCACAAGTGTACAGCTGTTATCTTTGACTTGTGGCCAAAATAAAAATTGGAATGAAATTTACCCAGACAAGTATAAAGTCTCCTGTTTAGAGCAGTTTGTTTCCTAAGCCAAATACTCAGATTGAAACTAAGGAGAAGTGAATCCTTTTTCTAGAAACTTTGATCCAAACCAGGGTCAGCATTTCAGAGATGAGATGTTAACACAGATTACTGACTTGACTGCACAAGTCTCTAAAAGAATGCCCAAGTCTCAGATCTCTAGCTATGTTTGCAGCTTTACTTTGTAATCCAATCATCCCAAATTTATCATTTATATCATCTTTTCTTACAGACTCAAAAAGAAGTTGATTTTATTTGCCTACTGCATATTCAGTCACAGATAGGCTGCTATAACCACTGACACACACCAATTATATCTGCTCTGATGTACCAGTTTGGGGCAGCCAGAAATGAGAAAGCAATAGTTCCCTATTATTTTGTCCATTTTTGTTTTCTAGGAAATTTCTGTAATTAACTAATCTGAGCCTTTACATATAAGATGAAAAAGGTATAAGAGAGATCGGAAACATAACAGAAATTGTACACACATCCCCTCCCTACTCCTTATCCAGACACTATTGTCTGATCTGTTCTTCAGATCAATTTTGTATTACCCAAGACTATAAGGAAGAGAGACAATGCAATCAGAAATAAAGCTTCACAGTGCTTTTCATAGCTGTGCTTGCCAGTGTTGTAAAGCAAGCAGATATAAAAAAAGATGATTCCTGAGCGTATGTAAGTCACATACATAGTAAGCCAGAGGAGAGAGGCCTTTCCACTACAGTGAATGTGCATATCAACTCATCCGAATGGATATTTGATTTCTGTTGAACTGTATCATGAGTTTCCAGGTAGTATAGTCTGCTTGACTGATAACAAGGCTTAATTAAAGTGCATCTGAAAAGCTGCTTCCTCTCTATTTTGAGATGAGACACATTTGTACAGGGAACAGTACAGGTCTTACTAGCAGATGTAATTCTATCCAGAATTATCCCTGCACTATCTGTCTGCAACAATAACAGGAATGCTGCAGTTCACCGAGATAAGACATTTTTTTAATTATTGGAATAGAAAACACCTTGTTACACTGGATGGCAAAACAATTGTAACTACAACTTTCAACAGTAAATTCTAAAACAGTTCGCATTTTATGCAGTCAGCTCAGTAATCTGTGATCAAGGAGAGTTTTCAGAAGTCTGTTGAACAACTGAATGGATTTTGTTAAACTTGTATGCACTGTGCACCTCAAAAAACCCCAGCAAAACAGTAGCTGGCTGTTAAAGTCTTACTTTAAAAAGACAGCTTTAAATGTGATGTGGTTTTAAAGGAGCACTGGTTTTATATTGGTAGGAAATTGGATTTTTCATCAAACAAAAAGGAGATATTTCAAGGTAAGGCTTGATAGACCGAGAAAGAAGTGGCAACTAATCGGTGGCTGGACAAATCTGTCTATAGAGGCAATGTTGCAGTCAAAAATTTCATTGCAGCTGTTGTGCTTTTTAGGGAGAAAAGTGCTAGCAAAATTCATCCCTTGCTAAACTGTTTCCTGTCTCTAAGTAACCAATAACTTCTTAGGCAGGAAATGGATTTTCTCTTGTCTTTTTCCTTTGAATAAACATTTCTTTGAACATATTAAGCAATCTTTCTACCTCATTAAGTTCTTACTAAGATGTCTCCTCACTCTGCAAGCCAGCCATTTAACAAATAAATTGCTGGATGTATAAGCATGTCATCTCCAAGCTGTAAGTAGTGAAGTGGACCTCATTCTTCTCAGTACTCCAGGTATTAAATGTTTTCTTTCTTGTCTGACTGTGCAATTGCTTCTCTCTTGGGTTTTGGGGTAGGTTTTTCCTCCCTCCAATGAGTTATCTTTGTTGTCTTATCATCTGATGTTTTACTTGTGTTATTAAAGTACATTTTTCCTAGAAGACAAAGGGATAGAAAAGCTATTACCAGGAGGCAAACACGATAGATTAATCTCTGTGTGATACAGTAATCAGATTTCAAGATAAAAACAGAATTACCATGGAATGTTATGAGAGACACACATTACACAGAGGGAGGAAAGAGCATCACACCAGATTATATATAATTAAATATATTTGCCACACAAGTTACTTGCTCTTTTTAAAGTACACATTATAAGCAAAAACTATACCAATGGATTATTTTAAGATCAGTTGCCAAAAAAGTGTTTTATCATTAGCTGGTTTTTTATCATCAGAGTTGACTAATGTTTCTTTCTCCTCAGATTACTGTGTGCCTTTCTGGTGCAATTTCTTTCTTCAGCAGCAGGAGTGAGGCAGAGTCAAGTTCCTGGTTTAGGGGATAAAGAAATTTCTTGCTGCTTCATCAGAAGTCAGTACTGGTGGTAAGGATACCCAGATGGGGAAGCTTGGTCTGTTGCCCAGAAACCCTGCTTGTGCATGATAGGAGTGAGAGTTTAACAGCTAGAGAGAATATCAGGTTGCAGCTCAGGTAGGTGTGTGGCACAGTCCCACCTGATGAGCCATTCAAGCAACCCTGCTGGATACTTTGAATCTTCCTGGACCCCACCGAGCTGGTAAAATTTGATATGTTTTGAGAGCAGAGGAAGAAGGAGATGCCCATCAGGCATATTGACAGGAAGCTTAAAAATTAGAAGGAGTGATGGAGAGGAAATATTAATGAAAGGAGACAAAGACAGCATGATCTTAAGAATTTGATGTGACATGGTGGGGGCTGTAAAGGAAAAGCAGGCCATCAGTGAGGGGATGGCAGAGGAGAAGGCTTTGAATATGTAAGAAAGGCTAATGGGCTAAGGAGAGGGTTAGGTGAGGACAATACTAAATATTTACATCAAAGGAGAATGAGATGAGGCAGAAGGGTGGCGTGGTGGTGGTATGCTGAATAATCAAAGAGGCAGTAAGAAACCAATCTGTTAGAATGACTGCAGAAAGATAGGTGGAGTGATGTCAGAGGGGGAAAAGGGAGAAGGAGGAAACAAATACAAGTATTGGTGGAGGATAATGAAGTGATATTTTAGAGGTAAGAAATGACACAGAACAGTTCCAAGTCAGGGAAAATAGGGTGGGGTGTTAGATGACTGAAGGATTTATGTAGTAATCTAGTTCGGGTATCTGGTGACTTGCAAGACAAAAGGGTGGTTCTGGGGGGGGTGCATATAGTGTGTGTGCCTAGCTGAAGTAGGCTTGATGTTGCTGTGTCTTACAGCCACTGAAAAGCTTCATTGTCAGCACACTTAGACTTCTGAGTGTTAGAGGAGATTCATTAATAAGAGCCAAAGCAGGAGATCCTGCATGCTCCTCTTTTCTTTATTGTGCCACACCACACTAGTTAGCTAAACAAGTTCAAAGAACACTTGCTTCAGACTGAGAAATAAAGTGATGTTAAACATTTAGTGTCCTAGATTTGCAGTTACCCTCTGCAACAAAGCATCATAAATGTTCATGACATCACACTGCAAAATACAGAACAGTAGAGCTGCACATATAAGAAGTTGCAAAGTTTGTGATTTTTAAAAATCATTATAAGCAGATTGAGGGACTATTCCGCTATAAACTGTGGTAGAAAGAGGATTTCTAGTTATCAGGTATAGTTTCTCTGTTAATCAGTTTAACTGTAGTCTTATTTACACTACCTGCAGGTAAATTATCCTGCACTTTAAAGAAAAAAACCAAACCATAAGTGCATTAAGGAACATACCTATCACCATTTATCATCTGAACAGAGGGACGAGATCTACTGTACTTGTGATACAAGCGCAGAAAGATCATGTTAGATTTATGAAAGTCTCTGCTAGAAAATGAAACTCTCTATCTCCTGTCCTGCAGAGCCCCCTATCTATGGGCTTATTCTGTGCAACCTGATTAATTTGGGGATGTCTTGTACACTCTTTTGATTTCCCCTCACATAGTGGCTTTTCCTTGCTAGAAAATAATGTCTTGTCTTCCACATACAGCAGCTTGTTAAATTTCCTTTGTTTTCCTATGATATGGAAGGTTTTCTTTTAACTTCTTTTAACTTCTGCAGTCTGTAAATTTATGCAGCTGCCATATCAAGGTAGGGAACTTAAAATATATAGAAATATAATGCAACAAGTCCTTTTGTATAGACAGGAACTGCCATGAATTTAAGACAGTGCTCACTGCTACAGTTCTGTAAGATGAGAATGATTTTTAATGAAACTGAGAATCAATGTCTCCTAGTCTGGAGATGGAGTAAGTCTATATCTTCTAAATGTGACTGTTCCTAGTTGTTGGCAAATCTGGTGCCAGCAAATGTGACACAAATTTGTGCCAGGAAAATCACCAACAAAAAACTTCAGGGAAGTTTCTCTCCTGGATGAAATGACAAAATGATATTTTCTCCTTCCTATTTATATTTCAAAGTGAGGTGGTGGAGGGTGGGGAGAAAACTTGTGCATGATAAATTAAAGACATAGTGAGTGACCTTAGTGGGTTTTGCCTCCTTTTCTGCTTCAGATTTTTATGATGTGCCTACACTGCAGTCAAAAATGCAGTGTGATTCCTGTAGGCTGCAAGCTCTGCTACCAAAAATTGTAGTAAAAATCAATACAGAGATTAGAGACAGAAGACCTCGGTGTCTAACTAGGAGATACAATCATGCTGAGTTTCCATCTGCCCTCATGACACTGCTAGAAGGACCTAGCTTGGTTAATGTTAAAGCATGATGATATATCAGTATGATCCACTCTCATAATTTTGTAGTTAAGAGTACAGTGACTGTGACGAAGTTGATCTTGGTCTGGCCCCATTTTCATGATGAAAAAAAATCCAGCACCAGTGGCTGTATGTCTGTTGCTATACAAACATGAGCCAAGGAGCAAGCTGGAGAACTGGACCTTGATCATCCTTGTGTAATTATTAGCTCTGTTATTTTCTACGCATAGGACTACTCTTACTAGCTCCCTGCAAGACAGACTTTACAAGGTCATTTGCAAACAGATGCAATGTAATTTCACTTTAGGTCTGAATGAGACATACATGTCTGTATAAAAGTCGTGCTATGCTTTCACCCAGTTCTGTGGTGGTACTGTCTGACATCATCACTAGAATTACCTGCATTTGGTTTTAATTAACTCAACTGTCAGTATTTGTTAAACATTTTTCAGCTTGGTCATTTCTGACTGTTTCTGCCTCTGACGTTGGGGCTTTGGCTTTCAGCTTCAAACATTTTGCACCTGTATCCCAAGGCAGGGTATCTCAGAACCATAGCTAACTTTTAGGTGCCACAAGAATTTGTAGAAGGACAGTATTGTTTCCCATATTGGCAAAGAGAGGATGTTTTCTAGGGAGAGCACATGGGCTTGGCTTCTTTGTACTATCCTTCCTTTTATACTCCCTTGGCATCCACAACTGTTGTATTAGAGTTGTTAAAGAGTGCAACCATCTCTACTCCTTTTAGTACCCCTTAAAGGATGTGCTGTCTATGAATTTGTCTAACCTATTAAATCCTGCTGATACTGTCTACTTCAACAGCCTCTGTGATCAGAATGCTATCTACTGCACAAAAAACCCCCACTCTTCTTTTACACAGTTTAAATTTGACTTCTACAGTTCAGGTTTGAGATTTGGTAAATAACAGCTGTGCATTCAGCTTATCTATTGCCTTCATTATTTTGCAAACTTTGGTCATATCCCAGCTTCTTATCCTCTACAATCAGAAGAGTTTCAGATTCTATTCCTTATAAATCATCTGCTCTTCACCTTATACCATTTACCTGTCCTTTTCTGTACTGTCTCCACCTACTCTAAACCCTTCTTTGAGATGCTGAGAACACAACAACACACAGGACTTCGTGTATGCACAGAATAGCTTTTGTATAGCAGCAAAGTGACATCCTTTCTGTCTTGTCAGTAATACCCATCCTCGTCATGACCGGGATTTTACAAGCTTTTTCTGGCTGCCACTGCATAGTGAACCAATGATTCAGAGAACTGTCAACTCTGTTACTTTAAAATCTCTTCCTTAGTTTTAATATCCATTTTGAAGTCAGCACCATATAAACAGGTTTAGATTCTCTTTTTTTTTTTTTTTTTCCTAAATGCATTACTTTATGTCTGTCTACACTAAAGCTGCCAACCTTTTTTGCCTTTGGTGGCCTTTCTTTCTGCAGACTAGGAAATGTCATTCTTCATTCCATTATGCAGGACACTGCTGAACACATTGGTAAAAACTGTTCTCATGCTGATCTTTGGGTGCCTCCACTGATGTTTCTTTTTCATTTAGAAAAGTTACTATTAACCCCTCTGTGTATCATCTATCCTTAAAGCAGACTTCAAGCCATAAAAGAGCCTTTCCACCACTTCTAATGGAAATTTTGTTTATTTCATATCTTTTTATGTAAATTCTTATCAAAAACTTCTGAAAAAAAACAATACATTATGTAAACAGATTTCTTTTGTACAGGTACGTCCTGTCAGTCTGTTCAAACAGCAGAAGATTAGCAAGGCAATATTCCACTTTACAGAAGCTACAGACCCTTTCTGCAGCAATCTGTGTCCAGTCATCTTACTTCTCTGTTAGAATCAATACCATCTTAACAGCAGTGGAAGCCAGAATGTCCAGTCTGTAGCTCTCAGGATCTCCTCCAGTGCCACTTGTGTAGCTGACAGTGTTATGTTGTTCACCCACCTATACTTTGGCACTTTTTACTTGCCATTGAAGTAAAAATAGGCTTCATGACTTGGTCAGCAAAAATACAATTTCCCATTTGAACAAATCAAATATGTGCTGGTGAAGGGTTGATTAAGTATTTTTGTACATGGCTGGACATCCAGCTTTGCATATACACTGCGTGTCTCCAGTAACACACGTAGTGCACATCCTGCATGCCTTAGAGTCTCTGTGCAAAGCTGATATTGCCTTTGGCAACTACAGAATGTCTCTCACTCACAGTTTCCAGGAGAATGGAAGATGCTAATACACTCATGCTGTTCTTCACCTTGTACTTGCTGTTTCACTCAGTATGTCAGTACTTGAAAAGTGCCAGGCATATGTTGGTTGCTGCATGTCACTCTTGCTGTCTTGGAGACTTGAGACACATACATTAGATATATGACATATGCTAAGAGTGAACTGTTAATGTTTGAAACGGATTTCCATTGCTTAACATCAGCTTTGTTAGTGTTAGCCCTCCAGCTTCTCATACCTAATTCTGCTTATTTTCCCTGACTAGTTAACTCTGGGCTCTTGTGAGACTGCAAAGTATGTTGAATTCGAAGTAACTGTTCTGTGAATTTAATCAGTTCTTTATCAAACTTTTCTTCAAGCTCTGCCTTGAGGATGAACTGGCAAATCCAAAATATTTCCATCCCCTGTCCTACTCTGGATTTTTCCATTTTTCATCTGATTATTTTCCTCTATTTCATTATTTTTTAATTCTTCTGTAAATTTTTGTCCTTATTTTCCCTCTTCTGTGTATTTAAATAATATTTAAAAATGTAGTTACTGTCTTTTTGCTGTTTGATTCTTTTTTCTTCTCTGTCATTCACTCGTTCCTTTCTCCAATTCATTTATTGGGTTTGGCAAATTGATACTTCCATAAACAGATTAATTAATTAATTACTGGGGTCAGAAGGACTCTAGCCTAATAAAACCAGGGAGAGATGGTTTAGAACTATCTGGCACACAAGGATACACGGTTCAATTTATTGCTAGTAGGTCAAATCCTGAATATCATGTCTTCAGATGTTCTAAACTAAGCTTCATTTAGACTGGACTGTTCCAGGGCATTTATACCAGCAGAGAATTCATCCCTTGAATATTTTTTAGTGAATGCCTGTTGTGCTGTGGTTTTTGTCCACTCAAGCAAGTAAGAAGTCTAAATAATTATGTAATGGCTGTATCACAACAAAAATAACTGCCTACATGTACTACATATACTAATGAAGACTTAAACACAGTCTTCTTAATCAATCTTCAAAAAGATCATAGAACTCCTTGATATTAAAGACACAGCTGAACATAGTTATTTGACTTCATTTAAAGTTGTTTAACTGGGCTTTTTACTTCATTGAATAGAACTTCAAAACGAATTAGAGCTGTAGTAGGAAGGACATACCAGCAGTCTTCTATCTTTGATCCAAGAGGAGCCAAAATGCCTTGCTTGCTTGTAGAGACAACATTGTAAGGGTTACAAATTAGTTTTACAGGGAGATGTGGCTAGGTTGATTAAACTTACTGATACAGTATAGGGAAATAAAATAAATTTAAAAAAAGACAGGCTTGTTGAATATCTTAGAGTGACTTAGAACAATTAGCATAGAGGCTGAATATGATCCAGGTTTGTTTTCTTTCAGTCTCTTGAAGCATATGTTAGTTTCCAGTGCTGGTGTATTTTGAGGGGGAGATGAATTGATGAGGTGAAGAGGGTGGATTTTTGCAGATTCTTTTTTGCATGTCATTGTAATAGCCTGATAATCAGGGTTATGCATGATATATTTTCTGAGGATGATGTCATATTTCATAAGCCTCCAACAGAGATGATATAATCATTTCACAGAGGGAGATATATGATGTAATTGCCAGCACCACCACATGGATCTGTGGCCCAGCAGGTTACATTCAATTCAGATTTCATACAGTGCTAATATGTCTTTTTTTAGATGTTTTTCCATATGAAGATGTCACAGTAAATAATTGTCTTTTTTTAATATTCAAATCTTTTATTTTATTTCAAATCTGTTTGGGTTTTTTGTTTGGTTAGTTGGTTTTGTCTGTTTTTTTTAATGGGGTAATTGAAAATGTCATAATAGCTTTTCACTTTCAAAGTTTCTGCTTGCTTTCCCCACTTTATAAACTGATACTAAATTATAGAGATTCTAGGTATAATGATACTTGAAGATTCTCTTTACTCCACCTTCCCAGTTGTTACTAGAAGCTTAGGTTTCTCCTCAGTTACACTTTTTCTACTGATCTAATAGGTAAAGCATGGACATCTATTTTGGTGAGTTAAGTCCTTCAATTCTTATCCTTAAGGGATAACAAACCCAGATTCTCAGCTGATAAACATATCTTGATGGATAAACACTGCCTTCTGCTATGTTGTACCTTCACGATCCAAAATGCTGCACTGTTTCAATTTCCTAATATAATTGTGCTAGAGATGTAATTCTAAGCCAACTGGACATGAGAACCCAAGAAATTTATAGCCCCTTCAAGTGCAATAGAAAACTCACTCTGAAATGTGAAGGTGCCCTACCAGGAACAGCACAGATCCTCCTGGTGAATCCTGTCTTCCCATAGGTTTCCAAGACAGGTTTCCAAGTCATTCTGCCAGCAAAAAAATAATACCTCTAGTCTTTGTGAAAATAAAGTACTGCAAATGTTGGCCTACCTTAGCTTCAGCAAGACATCAGGAAAATGAGTGATAACCAAAGAGTGAGGATAGAAATTAATCATATTAAAATGATAAACCTTTTTCAAGGGGAGAAAAAATTTTAAAATCAGATACAGAAAATGTACTACAGTACCCCTAAGGTTTTCAGCTGAGTGTGACATTAGTTTTTCTGCTTTTGTACTCAGGTTTATTTTCTGCTGATAAAAGTTTAAGATTTTTTTAGAAGATGAGCATTGGTAAAATGATATTGCCTCTTATCCAGATACCTTAGTACTTAAATTTATTTCTTAACTCTGGAAATTTTGCTTTAAAAATGGATTCTTGATGTCTGAGAAAAGAGTTCAGTAATACTAAAGGAACTTTTAGCTGGAAGAAGAAGTAGGAGGACATGCCAATTATTTTTTTGCTATCTTTGTAAATGTTCTCTGTCCCTTTATTTTTCAAGGATAAAAGGGAATCCATTGAAGGAGTCTACCTGAGCTTAGTGAAATAATCATTAATTGTGGTCTCAGGAGGTTCAGCATTCATCTGGAGAGAAAACATTCTCATCCTTAGTCTGCTTGATCTAAAATACCAGACAGTGCCCTGTCCTGTCACCACTACTCAGTTTTATGCGTGCATGGCTCAGCAAAACCATCTTTCCGTTGTATTAAACTTTTTATTGCTTAATTATCCCAGAACCTCTCACCTATTGTTCTTTTCCTTTCCCCTCTAACTTTTGGGTTAATTTGATGCTCATGAATGTGACAAGATATTGATATTTCTCCTTGCAGATATGGGACAAATAGACTACATTAAAACATCCCCACATATCTCTGCTAATGCCTGGACATTCTGTTCCATTACTCTCCTTAGTATTAACCAGTCAAAAGATGTAAACAAACATAAGAACACATCATTATTCCTTTGCTCAGTTTTTACCTAGGCTAATTGCTCTTTGAAGTCTTTAATGATTTTGCCTAGATAAAGACTGAGTAAAGTAAGATACAGTATTGTAGTTGAAGCTTTTATGAGGGCTATAGAAGTTGGAACCTGTCTCGTGATACAATGCACATTCATCTAGCGAGCCTATTTACCACAAACAAGGAAGTAACACTGATCTCATAGCATTCTTACTCTCCAGTGATGCAAATTCTGCATGCACAATCTTGTTCCAGTTTGGAGAACTGGTCTGTGTAACTTTCTCTAAAAGTCCCTGAGATAACACATGTATTCTGTGAGGCCTGAGATTACTGTCCAGTAGATATCACTAATGCATTTCAGGTATGGGAATGGGATTTGTTTGGCAGGAGTTTATACTCTGAAGTATAACCATCAGTGCGTTTTGATGAAATGTCTGTTGCTTTGCCACTCGAGTCCAAATGCAAAATGTCATAGGAAGAGCTGTGGACACAGCCATACCCATTAAAATATAGATGTACTTTTTTCCTCCTTCTAACTTACAGGAAGAGGAAGATGGTTTTCTGCTTCCATTTCGATACATTGGAAAGATGTAAACATTACTTTGGTCAGATTGAAAGTATATTTAAAAGATATAGATCACTTTATTGGATGTTGAATTAAGATTAAGGAAATTACAAAGACACAGCAACTAAAAATTAAATTAAAAAAATAAAGATATTTAAAAAGTGGAAACATAGTTAGCTTTTTCTAAAGTACTGTTACCAGAAATGCAAGTTATAAAGACAGTTTACAAAATTTCATCAGTTCAAATGATTTTGAAAAACAATTACTAATCCAGCTATCCTAGTGTCCACAGTATCACCCTGTTAACCAAACTACACTTACTGTTGGGTAAACTTACTCAGATATATTTAAATGTGAACTGTATTTGACATTCATGTTTCAAAATTGCCTTCTGATTTCATATATTTGTTTCAGTTGTTTAAAATTACATTGGGACCAGTTTGACACTTCACTTTTGAGAATATTTGCAGATTCATTATCTTATTAGTTATTCATATCTGTTTGCTCACATTTAGGTGGCAACAGTCCTTTATGAATTAGCTGGCTTCCTGGGTAATATATGCAAATATATTGGGTAAAAGGTGACATTCAGATCTGTCTTCATCAATTTTTCTTTATGATATTTCTGGATATAAAAATGTTTCTTCGTTATTTTTACCTGATGTTCCTTCAGACAGTCACTGTCCATTACCTTGGAAGGAGCTGGACACTAACCACTGTTTCTTTAGAAACTTATTGCTAACCAAATGCTTTAAAATGCAGTTCACTTGTTTTCACATTGAATAATCAATTATCCTGTCCATTTCTTTCCCATTCTGACCTTGTGCAGATTTCTCTGTTCATTTAGATAGCACATAGTGTGTCCATTTGGTTGTAGTGAATTTCCTCTTTAATAAGAAATAAAAATGGCTTACTCCAGAACAAGGAGCAAGAAGAAAAATTAGAGGAATGTAAGGATATTGTATTCCATTTGATTTCTATGATGGAGCCTCTGATTTCTTTGGGGGTGATTGCTCAATTTATGCTTTCACAAGAACTGAAATCAAGTGATTACTTTGAAAATGTCTTGACAGATACAGCTGTGCAAAAAGGCTGTCTCCATCATTTCCTCACAACTATTATCTGTAGTTTGTTCTCTTCAGAAGAAAAAGGAGCTATCTTCAGTTTAGATAATGATATTTTTTTACCTCTGTTCTTTTTTCAGGCAGAGATCATCAAATAGAGAAAATGGATCTACTTCTAACTACAGCCATGCACCTTATGGAGCTCAATGATACAGACCAATGGGTATGGTATGACATTTTCCAGTGAGGCCTGAACATGGCAGCTGAATGAAGCCACTTAACAACATTTGAAACATTTTTCAAATTTTTTAAAATAGTTTCATTATTTAGTTACAATTAGCAATTTTAATAAAACTTCCTTCTCCTTTTTTTTGCAATATACATTAAAGATTTACTGTTGCCATGTTGCTGATGCTTTCTGTTTTCTAATTATATGATAGAGGTATTTTTTCTTCATTCAATTACTTGCAAGAAAAAGTGATTTAAAGAGAGACAGCATAGAAAACTCATAAACTTCCACCTAAATAAGCACTTAGAGAACAGCAGATGTTTTTAGATTACATTGGTAAATGGTGCAATGTTATAGACAAATCAATATAATTAATGCTAATTGTAATGCACTTTTGTCAAAATTGTGGTTTTTTTCTTGAAGTTAATCTCTGATTTATTTCTTTTTCCACAGAGTGATTCTGAAAACCTGGTGTCTTTTGCATTTCATGCCTGCTAATGGGAAGATGAACTCATTTGGGTATTAATATGTATATTAAAACAGATTCCAACATGCTTGATGGGAAAGCCTATCAGATATTTACAGAAGACTTGCTTTTCACTTTTTTCATGTGTGTGTGCTTTTTCATGGTAGTGTGCTAGGTTACTTGGCTTGGTATAAACCAAGCAACATTCAAGAACTTTAAAAGCCTGAAGTTCCTGAAATTCTAATCTCATGCACTTGCACAGTCATGTAATGCTTTGGAAGATTAACTGCTGAATTAGAAAGCAAATCGGATTTTTTGCTACAGAAAATAGCATGAGATTTTTGCCACTAGATTTCTGAAATGCTTTAATTTAAAATATGTGTTTCTAATGTGTTGTTCAAGCTCTCTTATGAGATCTTCGGGACAGAAGTAGTGCTGTATTTTCATTGAATACAGTACCTGGAAGAGCGGAGCATTTTTCAACAGGAGGGTGCCACTACAATATCACTTTTAACTTCTGTGAAGTAAAATGGTGGCTTTTTAAATAGTTCAGTTTTCCTGCTTTGCTGTTCAAATGCCATTTTGTAGGCCATTTTTTGTTCATAATACAATATAGTACACAATGTAGTAATATAATAAAGGGTCTCACATGAAAGACAAAATAAAACACAAACAAACCCCCAGAAAAAAATAGACCCTGAGGAAACTCTGAAAACAAAGTGCAATGTACTTAACTCATTCAAAATATTAAAGAGCTCTTATGATTCTGAAGTACCAATATCTGCTTCCACCCACAACACTTGAATTATACCTATGCTGCACATACAGAAAGGGAGTTTCTCATCCCAGCTACACAATTTTAAAGAAACCCAAATGCAGTTTGTCTGCAATTACATCATTCTAGTGCTTGGCCCATTGATTTATCGCACCTGTATTTTATATACATTCTTTTATTTACATCTGCTCAGATAGCTCTCCTGCTACTAAAGTCTAACACTTCACCTGCTGTATAACAGCACATGTATTGTTTCTGATAAATACATGTTCAGAACACTTCTGTCCTCTTTTCCTGGAAGAAAACAGTATTATGCAAGTGCCTTCATCCATACAGCAGTGACAGAAATAGAGAATATTGCTCTGACTTCAATATACTCCCTGAAAAATGAACTGAAAATATTCTCTTTGTGAGACTGCCAGTCTGACTTTTTACTGTTGCTTGTACAAACACTGCCTCTGACCAGGGGAAAGCTCTTTTTCATATCCCCATCACCAGTTCAAATCATCTCATTAGCCTAATGAGGGCAAAGATGGGCAAGAGTTAACAGAGCTGATTTGATCAGCAGGCATTAGAATTATTCTTGCCTAGACAGTGGTGGACAAGTACAGACTGTGTACTGACAGGGAGGTCATCTCCAGATTTCAAGATGAAGGAAAAGAAAGGTTCAGTGCAGATTTTCAACTGACTTTTTAACCCTGCACCTCCCCATGTTCCCTTCTGAAATCTTTCTTAATGCATTCTGATACTATTTAGATTAAAAGTGTCATTCACATTTGGATGCAGCTAAACCTCCAGTGTCCCTTTCTGCCAGTGTTCAGTTATCACAAACATGGCTCTATTGACAAGGATGAAATAGGGATTTCTTCTATTACTAGGACTGTTAGTAAAATGACCCATATTGGTAAAATGAAAAGACATTTTAAGCCAAAGAGGGGCTGTTTGTCCCATACAGGGACTTCTGGGCAGGCAAAGATGTAGGGAACAACAGATGTGGAGTGAGGAGCAATAATTCTGAGACAGTGATTGCTTGGAAAGCTTCCAGATTAGTCTTGCTTTTTTAAAGCCTGAGATCATCAAACTTAAGACCAGAGCTAAAGAGATTTCTCTTCTCTCTCAGGCAGTAAGTGTGAGGTGTTCTTCTTGTCTGCCAAGACAGTGACTGAGAGCCAGACTGCCCTTTTGGGAATATAGCATGAAACTGTTCTGTCTCCTTTCCTTGGCCTCCCCACATTGGAGAGGAGTGAGTAACCCTGATCTTCTCCCCTTCCTTGAAAGGACAGACACCGCTGCAGAAAGTGGAGGTGAGGAAGGAGCAGGTTATGAAAACTTGTTTCAAGTCCTCCATTTCAGAAAGGCTTTGCTGAAAAACTGAGTAGGTCTGGGAGTAAGGAAATAAAAGCTGAAAAAAAGATTTGAAAATCTGCATCAGGACTGTGTCTACAAATCTTACTTTTCTTTCTTGCTTAAGACCTGATTTTACTGAAGGTGGGGAGGCAAAGGGAGTTGCAATGCTTTTTGTCACAGAAGATTGTATCATTTATATAGCTGTAGAACAACTGACATTGTGCCATCCTTGGATTTTCTCCCTTACCCATTCCTGATAGAGCAGTGATTCAAACATCAAAACTCTTTATACGTATGTTGACTGCAAGCTCAGTTTTTACATAATTGGTAAGTAAGTTAGATATTCACAGGCCTCAGTATTCTCCTATGTAAAGCATATATTTACCATGATCTTTTCTGGAATGAGAATAAGATTCTGAGTATGCATCCTTGGAGTCAGAAAGACAATGTTACCATTATAATCTTATAATTCTAAAGTTGATTTCTGTGCTTTTCCTCAATAAGATATTTCTGAAGTATTTCAGTATTCAACAGAGATTAAAATAATCTAAAAATAATAGAATGTAATAGAAGATTAGACTATCTCAGTGATGCAACTTGAGAGCATTCATTACTTTTCAGACTCAAGGATTTTTCAGAAACCCTGAAATGAATTTTGAAGTAGCTTTCGGAAAGAAGTAAGCAAACACACAGGATATCAGTGACCTTAAGTCTTCATATGAATCTGTCTACTGTGATCATTGCAGTGTGGTGATAAGCTGCTTTTTCTTTCCTTTTCTTTTCTTTTTTTTTTCCTAAGTAATTAGATATTATTTTGGCCTTTTCAATCCCAGCCTAATGATAGAGGATTGTATCCAGGAAAACAGAGACTGTGTGGGAGCCTGTCAAAGATCCTTTGCTTGTTTCAAGAATATACAAGTGCTCAGTTCACAGAAACATGCTAACTAACCCTTTTTTCCCAGCAGCAGCTTGTTACAGAGGAGCTTTGCCCATGCTGCAGAAGTATTCACATGGTGCTCAGAGCTGCTGGTGTTCCTGCTCTGGCCAAACTGCTCCAGGACTGCAAAATCCTCATGAAGATATTTTCTATGAAGTTCTCCTGAGGAAGGCAGATGGGGAAGGCTTTTGACAGCATCAGCCTCCTCTATTGTTCCCTCATGGATATACATATTTCTCGCAGCTGGAATTTCAGAATTTAAAAATATAGTTGTAGAAACTAATGTTAATCTCTGTAGGTCTCATTAGATCAGCAACTTGCTTAGTCTTTACATGTGATAGCAGTGTGCAAGAGAGGTTGCTGTAGTGCTAGCTTGGCTTCCTGTGTATCTTCTAGACTTAGCAGCTATGCAGAAATGCCAACATAACTCAGAAGTAATTGTTGTGCTGTGATAATCAGAGTTGCTGCACTTTGTCAGCTCATTAGGAAGACAAATATATCTCATTTACAAAGGAACTTTTTGTCTGATGATTAAAGTACAGAACTGGAAGTCAGTTACTTAAGATCATGTTTCCAGCTCTGTAGTGTTAGGGTTTATTTAATATGTCCAACTTTTTCTTTTCCTGTGACAAATTTTTACTAACCATACCTTGCCTCAGTTTCCTTCCAGGTACCAGGAAAATAATGTGTTGGTAGTGCTTGACTGACAAATTTAATTTCTATCAGGTTCTTTGAGGTGTTTAGATAAGAGGTTCTCTTGAAGTGCAAATTACAGGGATAAATGTGTCTGAGGTTGAAGTGTCCTATTCCTCTTTTGGTGTCAGAAGTTGCCAGTCTTTCAACAGATTTTTTTGTGAAAGCCTGTCTACCACATTGGCTAATATTCTATTTCACTTAATTTATGGACACAGCCTTGTTTTGCTAGGAAGCCATTGATTAGTTTCCTTTTCCCCATAGGAAATTTGTTTTTATGGAGCATTTGAGGAACACTATGTGTGGAGCATATAATACATATTGTATAGAAGTAGTCTGGGTAAAGAATTAGCATTTATGAAGGTAACTTTGGAGGCAAATGACTTTTGATTAGGGTCAGCTACTTAAAGTTTAAGCTTGAATGTTTAAAGCTACTATGTCTATATCTAGCTACCCTTCAGTCAAAAGTCATTGTTTGTAAAGATGACCCTAAGATGTCAAGTTAAAGGGTGTCTGAGCCATCCCCTTTCTCAGGCCACCACCTCTCAGCTTTGTTGGGTGGGAACCTCTTTCTACCTTCACAAGAGAGGTTTAGGGAGGAAGCCATTCAGTGTTTCTGGCTTTCTGACTTCGCTGCTGAGAGTTCAGCTTGCTGTTGGCAGCTCTGTGCAGGAAAAACAGAAGTGAGTGGGGGCATTTGGTAATTAGAGACTTAACATTATCCTCTGATCTTCTCTAGCTTCTGTTGGGTAGATTCCTTTGGCATTACCCCAACACAAATGGAAATGAACATACCTACAGTAACTGTTGGAAAGCTGGAAAAGGCAGTTGTTTTAAGGGGAATGTCTTAATTAGGCTTCATTAATTAATTCCTTATTTTTAGAGTTTACAGAGCATTAGAGGGAAAAAAGACTTTATCAACCAAAAGGGATTTCACATCAGGGCAGAGGATAAGTAAATTAGTCTTAGCCTGTTTTATCAGTGGCTCTTTGATCATATCTGCACAGTGTTGGGAGAGTTTGGCAACAGGGGAAAGCTATTAATCATGCATTGTTTTCACTGTGAAGTGTCTATTTTTGAAAAATTACCTTTGATTTAGGAGCATTACTTTGAAGAAATAATTATAATGTTTTAACCAAAACCTTTTCCAACAATCCTCAATGTTGAGCATATAAGTTTTCATGTTTCTGTGTACCCACAGTCTCCTAGTTAAGTAACCAAACAGGCAGGGATGCAGGGATGAGTTCAATATGTGCACTTCACATGCTTTCTAGCTAGAGGTCACCACTCATAAGAATAAGTCAGTAGGACAGGCTCCAGGTTCACAGATCATATTGCTTTTTCCCTGTCATATTTGAAAGGGGATATGTAATATTTATAGTATTAACTTTAAAATGTCCAATGAATATAACTGTCTATAATAATTACTGCTAGTAGCAATGTCTTGCAGAATGCAACTAGTGATTTCATATTAATTAATATAAAATCTGGCATTTTTCATTTGTGTGCCTGTAGAATTTATTAGAGGGTGTTCAGTTCTCAGGATTCTGCCCTAAACTCTAAAAATGAGGCAGGCTAGAGTCCAAAAGCACTCGAGGATCACTGGATTTCAAAGTTAGCAAGGAAAAAAAATAGCTCTATCTGCAGCAGAGATAAGGAAGCCTTGTTTCCAAAGGAATTTGATCTTTTGGTTGAGTTATTTGATCTAATACAGGTGAAGCTTTTTGCCAGTTGGAACATTCCTAATGTGCTTTTTTTCACTGCAGAAATTCATTATTGTTGAGTAATATATGTAGCTTTTCCCTTGGAGCGGAAGGGACAGTAATGGAGATACTTCTTTATTTAGTCATAATCTTACTACTGTAAGATTTTTCTGAAATGCATCTCTATATTAAAAAATCATAAGGATGAGGACAGAAAGATGTGTGTGCATACTTCGACTGCACACATTTGCATCCTAAACACCTCATAACCTAGGGAATGAATGCTAAAAATTAAACCTGCAGCATTAACAAAAACTGTTTGAAAGCAACAATGAGGTAATTTTGATGGGAATATGCTCAAGGTTTCATTCAATCTCTACAGAAAAGTTTTAATTTGGCCTGAAGATAGGAAGCACTTTGATTTGCATTGTCCTTCCTTTCCTTGAAAACATATAAGAGCAACAGAATAGAAGATTTGGTCAAGTACCTCCATTTTACCTGGGAGTTGTGTTCAGACACAAAAAGTGCAAGAGTCTGTTGTTATTCTGTTTTGCTTTTGCAAACTCTAGTCAGAAAAGTCGGCACTGTTTTGAAATTTATTATAATCATAAGTGTCAGTGTGTCTGGAGTAGCTGTGGAAACTTGAGTCCTCCAGGGAATGTTTATTTCAGTTGTTTCATTTGTTCTAGCTATTTAGATTGTCCCTTGTCTGGAATTCTTCCTCTATTTCCTACACCTTCAAAGCAAATACATATCTCAGAGTCTTAACAGCTGACAGCTCTCTTGGGCTTAACAGAAGAAACATATTTTTCTCCCCCACCCCCGACCCTCTGAATAACTTAAATGCAGTGATGCGCTTTTTTTTGGCTTTCATGTTTCTAACTATATACAAATAAACCCCATGCAAGTTCTTTAGAGCTGGGTTTCTGTCACTTTGCATTTTTCTGTGAAGCACTGTAATATTATCTTTGGAATTAAACAAACAATTCAGTCTTATATCTGATAAAGCACAGCGAATAATAATGATTAATTGAAAAAAAATGTAATCTTCAGTCTAGCTTTAAGAAATATCTCCATCTGTCTCAGGATTATTAAAACTTGTTTCTTCTTTCCATGTAAATGAATTGTTTACAGATACTAAATTTAAATCACTCGTGATTTTCATGCAATTTTTTGAAGGTTTTTTTAATGTCCTTCTTTAGAAAGATCCCAGCTATTCTGGTAAGCCTAGTGAGTAGGTGGATTTTTAAATTTTAGTCAGTGAGTTATTTATTTTAGTGGTGTATTCTGATATCTTTCTGAAATTTGTTGGGTTTTATGTTTAGTTATACTGCTCAGTTACCTTGAGGACTTCTATTTCCAGGCAGTAAACACAGTCCTTAGTGTTTTGCTAGAAGTCTCTGAAAGGGGGATAACATTAAGAACGTTACTTGATTTTTATTTTTACATGACTATATTTCCCTGCAGTACAACAGCAAAAGGTTAAAAAGATTGCAGGATACTGAAATTCATACATCTAAAAAGAGAACTTAGCTCGGTTTGTAAGTGACAGCTTGATTTTACTCCTAAACTCTCTAGTAAAAATAAAATGTTCTTCTGAACATGAAAGTGAAGTGATGAGAGACAAAATTTGCATTTATAGAGCTTTAGTTTGGTATCATTTCCACCTTTAGCCTGATAGCTCCATATCATATGAGTATGTCCTTACAGGTGAATACAGCAATGATATTCACAGGCCAGTACATATCTATGGTAAGCTGAGAACAAGATTACTTTTGCCAGTCCAAAACCTGGGAACAGAACCAAATCTGTCAGTGACTGGCACCAAACAACAAAATATATCTTCAGGGCTACATCAAGCGTCCAGATTGCAAAGGGTAAATTTCAAATTTCATTTCCAGCTAGCAGACTCAACATCAACCTAGTAATGCATATAATTCTTGAGACGTCTCTTTTGTTAGACGTTTCTTGCAGACAGATTCAAGTACTGTTACAAGATCCGCAGCCCTCAAAAAAGTTGAGTCTTTCTTTAAGTGAAATCGCAAAAAATTCCTCTGATTATTAAGCATCCCAGCTCAGTTCATAGGAAGAAAGGCAGGAATAGTCATGATTTCACATAGTGATATTATTGACATCCTGAGCAGCATAGCTCATAGAATATTTTTATCAGTGTGGCAATCCAGCAAGCTCTAAATTTTGAGCAGTCTTGTTTGTTTTCTTATACAATCCCATTTTTAAGCAGAAATTTTAGTTTTCTTTAATACCCACAGCATTTGGTACTTTTTATTTTTAACACTATTTCATCCTGGTTTCTACCTCACAAATAAAAATGACTGCGATAGTTTACTTCTTTAGAGAGAAGAGGGAGAAAATACATCCAAGGTTACCTGTAAACTTTCATTTTTCAAGGATGACTATCACCTGATTAGGGTGGCCCTACTGTAAAAAAATTATCAAGAAATAAAAGACTTGTGTTTGCTGCAGTTGGGTGAAGTTTGCCAGGCTCCATCATGTTTAGAGCATTGTTTGTTTAGAGTGCAGCTTGACTGGTGGCTACAGACTTGAGTGAATCAGGATGTATCAATTGAAGAAAAGATTCTTATGCTTTTGCTGTCAGTGGCTGGCAAAATTGGTTGCTTTCCAGCATGAGAGCAGATTTCAATGTGCACCACCAAACACAGGAATTTAGGTATCTTTCATGTAACGATGTTTAATTTTCTGCTTGAGGACCGAGCTTCAGTTTTCAAGCTGCTATTCACTGGTTTAGCATAACAGGTACTGTGCTCAGGCTCCTACTAAAATATGTGAGCTCTGTGGTTTCTATCCAAGGCTGCATTGCCCATGGAGTTGTTAGGCCACAGCTACAGGTGGATGTCCAGTCTGGCAGCCCAAGGAGATCATGTGGATCGGAGAGTCCCCTACGGACCTGAGAGTCACCATATCCCTCTCTCATTAGCTTGGCTTCCTCATGGTGGGAGCACATAAGCTTTGTTATGCCAAGCCTAGTCCTGTGAGCACCTATTCCACTGCCATCTGACAGCTCCAGGGTGTGAGGAGCAGCTAAAGCAGTGTGGCAAAACAGGTTGAGGTATGCAGAGAAAGTCTCTCTGTCTTGCTACACCTTGCTTGCTTCCTCAGCATAGGACCTGCTGCTGACCCTGAGGTTAAGTACAGCTGATTTGGGTCTCTAGCTCTTTCCATTACAGGGCTGTCTTGGTGACAACTAGCTGAAGAACTGCAAAGCAGAAGTATGTCACCAGCCAAGAGTGGGATGGTGAGAAACCCGTGGACAAATTTTATTCCTTTTTTTATTCTTTTTTTTTTCCCCTTTTATTCCTTTTCTGTGCTCTCTTGAAAAGAAGAAAAGGTGGGTGTAAACCGTAGTGTATTAGGTAGTGGCCTTTCCCAAAAACACTTCTTAAACTACTTTTGGAGAATCCTAAGATGGCAACTTTGCCTGCAGACCTGAGAAGCCTTGAATCAGGCATGCCAACTGATAAAAAAACATAGTTTATGGGAATCAAGCAGAGTAGGTTAGTTAGTATTTACATTACTTTTCAGGCTTTTCAGTTTGCTCCTGCAGATACCCTTAAACAATATCACTGATTTGCTCTTCTGGATCCTATTCTCCGAAATCGTTCAGCAACAAAGCAGCATTAACTGTCAAGGATACTAATGATTCAAAATGTCTTCCAGTTTTAAAAACGGGTTTAGCTTCTAAATCTGGTATTTTTTTGAAATCTAAGCCAGGCGAAGCAGACCACAAGACATTTTTGGAGACAGACCAGATTTTAAAGACTACAAGATAAATATATTGATAATTATGTATGGTAAATATAAAAAAATATTTTAGTTTTCTTACAGCTGTCTGTGGAAAAGCTTTCATTTTTTAAAAAGAACATAAAGCAAGTGTTCATCAAGTAAATAATAACCAATGCTTAAAGTCCTTAAATGTTGAAAGGGAAAAAATCATCTGTTACTGAAAATTATTATCAGCAATCAGGTTTTTTTGGCTGTATGTATGTCTTTGCTGCAGTTACAGAAATTATCAATGCCCAGGATCTATAGCAAAAACTAACTATCCACAGCAGAGAAGGTTTTAAAGGAAAAAGTGGGCTTCTTTTTCCTCTTTTCTTTTAACTCAAAGAATACTCTGGATACATGTAGAAAAGATATATTTCTCTATCTTCTCTGTATACTTCTCAACAGTTTCCACAATTTTTGAGACTCTTCACTGAAAAAAAATGGCATTACAAACCAAAGTCCCTGTATTTAGTAAAAAGTTCAACAACAAAGCCTCACAAAGCTAAATCCTTCTTTGTCCTGCATAACATATAGTGTGTGCACTAGCGTGGCTGTTATCAGTGCAATGCACTATGGGACTGCAAACAGCAATACAATCAGGTTTTCATTTATATTAATGTGACTAAGCTCTGTGTTTGATCATGTTAAAAGATATGCACTTGCTAAATATAATTCCCATATATTAATATATTACCTACAAAAGGCCATTGTTTATGTAGTGTGACTCACATAAGGATTCTGAATAAAAATTTATCAGTGAGATTGGTAAATACTCTCATTTAATTTTAGATTAGAAAAATCTTTTTTAAAAATAGAATTCACATGAAATCTGTAAATTACCATCAGCAGCAGATTTACTATTAGCATCGCAAGACAAAAGTCATCGCTATGCATAAGGCCAAATCCCACAGTCCTGTTCAGGAATACATCCACTATTATCAGGTGAAAACTGAACTTTGCATTCCTCCTATGGAGAAATTGCCTTCCTTATACACAGGGAATTTTGGCAAAATAAAATCTAGATCCCAGCACTGTAGCCCAACATGATCTCAATACTGCAACTAGGGTTGTACCAGTAATTGATTTTCCAGCTGCTGATACTCATTAAAGCTGAAAGTAACCAGCAGCCTTTTGCCCTGTAAAGCAGTGTTCAGAAAACATTCTCAAAATGCAGTAAACCTGGCTCAGTTTCTTCCTTTGCTTGGAGGGACTTGGAACTCTCTTTTCCCAAAGAGGACCATTTTGCATTCATTGCTAATTGAACATGAACTGGAACAAAGACTTAAATGTAAGTAATCACATGTTGAGATGTCCTACTCTCTGCTACCATATTCTTGTACTTTTCCTCACCAGACATTTTTTTGTAGGGTATCAGCACCAGCTTCAAACCTCTTCAAGGAAAGAAAGGAATTTAACTTGAGTTTTCCACGTAAGTGCACTTCCCACTGAGGTATGAAGTAGAGGGGGATTATATACACATACTTGTTATCTATCTTCCTGAGAACATAGGAAATTGTATTCTTCTTGATACTTCCTTATGATTTCTTTTCATGCTGCACAGTTAGTAGTACTCAAACTACTAAGTAATAACCGGGGCTCTATTAGTAAATTGGAGCTCTGCTTGCATTTACTCAAAAATGTATCTGAATGGTGTTTCATATTAATGCCACTTGGCAGAGATTGAAAAGATACTGATATGATTGCTTACCCATACCCTGTAAACCTACCCTTTCAGGTGGTGATTGTCCTGTCTGCCCAGGCAGAGTTAAAATTTTTAAGCAGTAAAACTAGGAAACTGTAGAAAACTACGGGAGATAGAAAAGGTACTAGTGTTAAGATTATGGGGTTTCTCTCTGGAGAAGCTGTTGATGAGTGGTTTAGCTAGGCTGTGAAATCCGAATCTGGTAACTGTCCTGGTTGATTCCCAGGAATCAGCAAAGCACCCAGGATCTGCTCTCATGATGCTTACCCCTCGGAGGAGTGGAGAGGAGAGAGTCCAACTAAAAGCTTGTGGTCTTCACAGGGACAGGGGGGGGGGTTCCCTCACCAAGGGGGGTCATGGCCAAAACAGATTTGACTTGGGGAGGAAAAAAATATCTATTTAATTTGCCACCAGTCAAATCAGAGTAGGACAACAGAAAACAAAAACCAGATCTTCCTAGGCCCAAATTACTTTGCTCCTCGTTTCTCTAAATTCCCCCACCCCGCACAGCAGCACAGGGAAATGGGGTTTACGCTCATTTTATTACATGTTGTTTTTTCTGCTGCTCTTTCCTCCTCAGGGGAAGGACTCCTGGTGTTCTTCCCCTGCTCCAACGCAGAGAGTCCTTCAGGAACCCCTCCGACATGAGTCCCTCCCACAGGTGCAGTCCCTCAGGCACAGACTGCTCCAGCCTGGGCTGCACACAGAGTCACGGCTGCTGCGGGAACAGTCACCTCCTCTGGCACGGGGTCCTTCATGGCTGCAGATCCACATCTGCACCACCACGTTCCTTCACAGCTTCAGGTCCACATCTGCTCCATCAGGCTTCTCCTTGCATTGCAGGGGGACAGCTGCTGCCTCACCAGGGAAACCTCTGCTCAGGCAACTCCTCCCCCTCCTTGCTCACCAACCTTGGTGTCTGCTCTAATACTGCTCTCACCTTCCCCTCACCTCTGCCCTGCAGGGCTTACAGCAGTTTCCTTTTCACTTTCTTGAATACATTAATTGCAGGGATTTTATCATCATTGCTGATATGTTCACCCTTGGCCAGAGATTGTTCTGGATTTTGGTTCTGGAGGAGTTTCCAACAGCTTCTCAAGGGAGCCATCCTGTGAGCCTTCCCCTGCTGCCAAAGCCCCCCAACGCAAACCCAATATTTCAGGTTAGACCTACTTTGCTAGAGACAGTAAACTCCGCCATCTTTAAGATTTCATTGAGAATAAAGACCAATAATAAGATGTTAATAAAAGCTGCGTAAGAGTCTCTGACAAAGAAAGGGGTGCATAAAATGAAGGAGGCAGATTGCACGTACTGGGATATATCAGAGTTTCAAACAAAATTTACTTTGTAGTGGGAAGGGAATATTCAAAGAAGGTTATTTTATTTTTAACTCTGTGCTCTGCATGTGTGCACCTTTGAAAAAGGGAGTGTTTTGTTCTGAAAAAGCCATTCTGAAAAAGATGCATTCAGCTCAGTAGTCACAAATCCCTGAAGGAAGAAAGGTTCACAGATGCCAGATGCACTTGTCATGCTACCAGACTGGAGAAATGGGAATGTCTGGCCAGTGATCCATTTCAGGTTTCATCTTTTGAGAGAGTGCCCTGGTCACTGACTACCTGGAAGAAAGATGGAAACAGTCCAAAGGGAAGCTCTCCCAAACATGATGATACTCAGAGTTGTTCAGTGACCATTTTTAGCTGGAAACCATGACAGCTGAAGAGATCTCTGTCCCCAGGTACTTGTTCTACAGCTTACTAGCCCATCGGTTTTGCAAACAATACTTTAACTGTGGCTGCACTGTAACCTGGAGCAGCAAAGCCATCATTTTCTAAAAAAAAAAACAAAACAACCAACCAGCCTGGACTGGGAACTGCTTTAAATCTCAGTTGCTAGTAACCTGACCACCAAGTCAGCATGGCCACTAAAACTTATTTTTGCATTACATAACTGCACTGTTAAACTCTGAAGGAAGAGCTACAGATGGGGAAAAGGATGGGCACCCTTTCAGCCCACTCATGCAGCATGGTTTACACATCCCTGTGATGCTCACATTGCTCACAGTGACTGGATGTGTATTGCAAAGTGTTGCATGTGTCTCTAGGTTACAGTATATATTGGTTGATGGCTTGTCATAGATTTGGGAAGATACTGTCAAATTAATGTGGGATCAATATGGACACATTTAGATTTGTCAAGAGAGTGAAGTTTTATTTTTCTGAATCTATATAATACTCCAGAATTTTTTTCTTGCTTATCACAAATCAGCATTCATTTATAGAATAGCTCAGAATAAGAAAGCCAATTAGCTTGGAGGTAATTAAAATCTTATTCTTATCTATGGGTAGGGGAATGACCTGTGACGTGCCTTTTATATTATACAAAGTACAATATAAAACCACCAAAGCAATATCAGATGGCTCTTTGACAACATATTATGTGGTGCCACCACATTATGGAGAAACTACTGACATTTTTTAAAGGGAATGTTATGGTGCAGTTTTCTATGACATACTGATTAATATGCTATTGAGTCTATAAATAAGGTGCAGACCAATGACAGCTGTGACAGCATTTCTGCACTTTGCTAGGATGGGACTGAGATCAGGAACTCAGTTCACATAGGCCAGTTATCTACTATCTAACAGTAATGAATGGTGAAAGGCAGGATATGAGTTGCTATTTAGAGAGAAAATGTTCAGGAAAAAAAAAGGACAAGATGAGAATTTCTTCATACGACTTTAGCCATGTTACAAACATACTCAGACAGAAAAATGAGAGAAGTGTCTAAGTGCAAAACAAGCAATAAATCCAAAGATAATAAAAAGCAGTGACTGACAGTCCAAGGCCATAAACTGCTATTCGCCATGTGTACAAAAAGCCCACAAAAAAACCCAAAATAAAATAAAACCACAAAAACACAATAAAACAAAACAAAACAAAACAAAAAAACACCCAACAAAAAGCCAACAAACTACTCTGATCTTTGGTTTGGGCTTAAGGCAGTTAATCTTGTAGACCTGTGTCTTTTACTCAAGTCCCTTTTGTGATAGAGACTCAAATGATTTGCAATTTGGCACATAAATAACAGCATTTTTTTTTCTGTGTTCTGGATCAAATTCTAATTTTTAATTCTAATTTATTTTTTAACCTCTCAGATGTTTGTAGTGTGGAAATGGTGAAGCTGATGTAGAAGCATTGGTGGAATGAGGAACCATTTAATGGATGAGGTACATGGGATGCCCTGCTTAGGGAATAACTCAAATACATGGGTTTGATTAGGCACCTCCCTGTGTGCAGTTTGTAATTCTAAACTCTGTTTTTCGTAGGAGATTAATGAAAGTTGATGCAGTGTTTTTGTCTCCACTGGGAATAGTGAAGTGGAGTAGCTTCCTCAAAATGACAGCATGTATTAGGAAACCTAAAGCCAATGGAGAGTACAAGGAAAACCTGTATCACACACATTATTGATACAGACTATTGAAATAATAATTTCTTCAGTATCCCAGACAGTGGTTGTAGCTACTGGTATGTGTTAAATATTTTAACTAACAATGTCAACAGTCAATATCAATAATTTGTGTGACATTAATTTTGCTTAAAATTTTGCCCTGAGCCTTCTCTTCAGGCTGATCATCCTCAGCTCTCTCAGCCCCACCTTGACAGATGCTCTGGTCCCTTAATCACCTCCATGTCCATTCACTGGACTCACCCCAGCACACATATGTCAGTCTTGCATGGAGAAGCACAACATTCAGTCCAGAGCCCAGTGCTAGAGAGAGGGCACCACCTCCTTTCATCTGCTACCAATACTCTCCTTGCCACAGGAGTCCTCTTTGATTTTTCTGTTACTTAAAAAGACCACAACCCTTTATTCTGGCAGGTCTTTAAGAAAAATTAGATTTTATGCAACTATCAGAAACAATAACTTGTAAACTGTAATGGAATGTAGACACAGAATACGACTTTAGGAGTTGTCATGCTGTGTGTATTGAAACACTGATTTTGGGCCCTTGTGTCTGTGTGTGGAGGATAGTCTGCATTACATAGCAGCTAGCACCAAGTACTTGTACCAAATGCTGGTAGGATATCATATTATTTTTAACATGTTTTCTCCTCATAGGTCAGCTCTGAAACTAAATTTCACAGTTTAATTTTTGTTTGGTTTTGTTACTTGACATTATAGATGGACAGTTTTATTAATAGGATTATGTGTAGACTTCCTTTAATTTTGCTAGTTTATTAATCTCAAGAGCATTCTGTGACAATCCGTTCCAAAGGCTGGTCACACTTTCTTGTTTTGCCTGGTCAATCAATCTGTTCTTTATTTGAATTTGGATTTGCTGCCTTTCATTCTATCTGCATGTTATTTTAGTCTTATTCTGAGAAAAGAAGAAGGAAGATAGCTATTGTCTTTCTTTACACTATTTATTATTTACATTCTTTATTATTTCTTGCATCCCTTGTGATTTAAAAGCTTTTGAATTAAAAATCCTATTCTCTTTTTGAGATTTTTTTTTCCCTGTACAGATAAATCTTGTTGGGTTTTTAGCAAGTTATGTCAGCAGAATCACTTTATCATTTTAGCTTTATGGTTAATGGTTGCATTATCAAAGTATACAATCATTTATATCTGTTGGTTGACTAATTACTGTTTTCTGATGCAAACATGCACAGGGGTACCTCTATATTTCACCTCACCAATGAAATTTGGGGTGATTTGCCTTCTGTTAAATACTAAAACTATTTGCCTGTTTTTTTGTTTCTTACCTGTCATAAGCAAAAATCTCATTCTGCTCTTCATTATTTCCTTTCTGCTTACATCAAGGACACACATTAAAAAGATCGGGCATTATGACAAATCATTATTGCTCAAAGTCTTTAAAATCTGTGCTTTTGTGACTCCCTTGTTACGTATTTTCATATAACTGCTTCCAAATTCACTAAGCTGATATGGATTGAGATAAATTAGATCATTTTAGCTTAGTCTTTACTGCCAGATTCAGCTCAGTACTCTGTGTGCTTCACTGTGCTGAACATGGCATTGTATGCTGGGTTCTCTTGGAGGATGAAACCTCAGATTTACTCTCAGTCCAGACAGCTAATTTGCTTCCCCAGTGTGGGCAGGAGTCATTGCTTTCCTCATTTTCTTTCCACAAGTGTCAACACTCACTTCCCATGTGATGTTTCTATCCAATACTTTCTGAGCCACAGGAAATGCCACTAGGTTTGATTGCAGTGTCCCATATATTTAAGCACGATTTTATAAATACATAGTTGAGAATACCCCTACAGATGCTGCAAGCTAGCATTCTCTGTTTCATAATGATGGCAAGTTACTTCATTGCATTCACATTTATTGTTTGCAAGGAAGGTGGGGATTCACTCATCTTAAATGACAGTCTTGTTGAAATATTGCCTTGACTTAATTTGTGTCAAATAGTAATTTCCAATTTGAGCATCTAATGAGACTCATACAGGGGAAGACTTTGTACTTTTGTACAAAGTACATTTGTACTTCTATGAGCCGTTATTGACTCAATATTGAAATAAGTGCCTGATTCTGAATTATCTGGTCTTTGGTTTTAGATTTAATCTAAATCTTTTCTTCTTTTAAGAAATATATATTTTTTTAGAGTTCAGTTCTGCCTGTATTACTCCTTTGGAGAGTGGAATTTCTTCAATGAAAAGTGGAGCTTCAGGAGATCAAAATTCATTCGAATTTTTATCTGAACTTTCCAAAAGACAGCAGGTTTGAGTATAATTTTCCTTCAAAAATGCTCACAAGTTCGGCTTTGTAACAGTTCACAAGATTTTGAATAGGAGGAAAAAAAAAACCCAACAGTCATGAATCAAAAAATACTTTGGAAAATTAGGCAACTTCCATCTCAGTTAAGAATTCAGGAGAATGACAAAGCTGCAATGGTTTACAGAGACCTGGACCTAGGCCCTGTGTGACCAAGACTTCATTGACCTAGTTAAAATGTAAGTCTGGTTTTACTCACAAGACTCCTGTCTGCTTCCAAACACCAGAGGCTCTCCAGGGAATAGGTGTGGATGGATCATCTGTGATTTAACTTCTTCCATGAGCTGTCTTGCAGTATGTGTTTTGAGCAGCAGTTTTAAGGTAGGTGTATCATGGCTGCAAAATTCACAGTTTGGAGGTAGATCACACTTCAGGGAGTAAAGTGCTGCTACTAATAGGCCTCTGCATTAAGGATTGGTCCACACACCAGAAACAATTAAGGATTTAAGCACAGTATCAGAAACCACAAAAAGACCAACAACATTTGTGTAGGCCAGCTGTAGTCCCTTGGCCACATAAGCAGAGTCAGGGAAGGAGGTGGAAGAAGTATTCACAAAGTGTTGGAGCAAACCTGGTTTACAAATGTGTTAGCAGAGCTATAGTACTGAAACAGTACTATGTCACTCTATTCATATAAATAAGAAAACATTTTTTAAAATTTTAAAATTATTTAAAAATTTATATTATTATTGTATTTCTGTGTATCTCTTCTCTTCCTTTTCTCTTCTTTTTTTCAGCCTTCGAACTGTGTTTAGGACATGATCTAAGCTTGTCTTCACACATACACACAGTGAACCTGCTCTCGGGTTGGGATGAAACACTGAAAAATCACCAAAAGTGATTCAGGACTTTATAGGCCTTACCTAGAAGAATGTTCTGACTTCAGGATCATGGAAGCATTTTAGGTAAGATGACTTAAAAGCACTTCTTTGAATATGAGCGACTGTATATCCAGAAATGCAAGAGTACTGTGGATAGCTGGAAAAAACTAAAACAAAAACAACAACCAACCAAAAGCCCAGAAACAAGAATCCTGACCAAAGAGTGTGTACAGACTTGGTTTGTGCTTAACTAACAGAGTTTCTCACTACCATCTCCTCTTCTCTCTCCCATCCCTTTACTGTTCTTTTCCCTGTAGCTGCTGTGGACTGAGCAGCTGGTGACAGCACCCTGTCTCTCTCTGTTCCTGTCCCTGTCTTTTATTTTTTGTGTCTGACACCCCACAGCAGGCAACAGAGCTGATGGCAAGGAGGGTAATGTAAGGACTATCAGGAAGGAGAGGTGGGGCTTCATCACCAGCAGCAGCAGAACATCAGGTGAGCCTACTCAGAAAACACAGAAAAGGTAATAGCCCTGATTGTGATAGTTTCTGCATTATGCTGGCTGCAGCATTCAGAGAATTTCAGTAAGATAATTTCTTCTGTGAAATGAAATGTGGGATCCTCCTACAGCATGTTAAAACTATCACTGCAGATGCACCAGCTCCACATCGAGGTATATTGTGCTGTAACACAGTGGTCAAAAGGGAAAGCAGTATGAAAATAACTGGCATAAGGGAAATATTGTAAAATAAATCCATCTGTGCTATTCAGAAATAAGAGTATTTTTGCACAGCCAAAGCTAGAGGAGAATGTGGTCTGTGCAGTTCTGCTTTGGTAGCAAGACTGGAACAGAGACAAGAATAGAAGACTTAAGCTTAGAGTGTCTGTTCACAGCACGTCACACTGATGCAAATAGACACACTGGGAAGATTTTCTGTCAAGAATTCATTAATGGCCAAAATGTCCAAAAACTGGACACTCTGTGGGGTGGCGTGGGGTGGGGTGGGATGGGGGTGAGGGTGTGCAAAAAGAAAGCTGAAAAATATCTTTTGAATGCTTTCTAGAGACAGATTGGGAGAGGAGTAAATCAAATGGCCCTGAGGAAAATGAAATGCAGTGGAAGGTGACAGTGAGAGACTACCATGTACCAGTGATGAGCAATCTCCACAGCAGATATGAGCTGCTATGATCTGAGAAGAGGCCCTGTAACAGTGCAGAGCAGGACTGAAAACTCTAGTAAATGGGCATCCTCCCCTCTTTATGTATACATTAGAAAACCTGGTGACATATTCTGTGCTTTCCCCTATGTAATAGAAAAAGGCAAAATAAAAGCATATGTATCTTGATATTACAAGGGAAAAGGCATAGATTAGTTGCAAGACTGTGAATTAAACCAGGATCCTATTTGCAGCTACAGTCTTGAAACAGTCAGTGCCAGCTCATCCATTTGTTCTGTTATGGATCTTACAGGGTATAAAATATGGATCATGTATCCAGAAGACCTGGACAAGATAAACTATTTTTGTCCTCAGGGTAAAAACAACCTGAAGAACATTTCACACAGGCTGTGAAAAAGGATAAGGACAAGCCTTCTGTCATGTGGTTGAATGGATGGGACTGCGGTATAAAAAGTGTATACTGTCAATTGGCTGTGTGTCCCCTTCTTTTAACAAGGACCCTCCCAGGGTACAAAATGTAATCAATTGCCCATGCAGGACCACAGAGGGAGCTGAAGGACCACTGGAAGGATTGGACTGGCACAAGTTCCTGGAGGTATTTTTGTCAGTCTTGTGGAGTGCCACATGGTAAATCAGTGAGATAAATATGTTAGGAAATGTGTTCATCCTCCTGCTCTGAGGAAGGGTCCAGCATACCTACACTGTATTGTACTGAAGTTTGTCTAACAAGTCCTTTGAAAACCTTTGATTGTGGGTGTCATGCCTGGGTGTGAAGACGTAGCTGTTGCCTACTCATTGTCTGATATTTTTCATCTCCAAGGATGACAATGGACAACAAAAACATCCTACTCTGGCTCCCTGCAATGTGTTTTTGCCAGCCTCTGAACTCCTTCAGGAATCAGATCCCTGAACAGTGTCTTAGACTGATCTGTCATTTCCACACAGACAGCATATTCCAGTTTATCAGCTCCACCCTGGTGCATACAGTGACACTCAGGCTTGTCCCATGAAACTAGGCTGTCTTTTTAATGAAACAAATTACAAGTGTAATTATCCAGGCCTCATATGTCAAAGGAATAGATACAAAGGCTGAAAGAAAAAGGATTACATGTGAAGTAGAATTAAACTCAGCACTGGGAAACGTCCCTTGTTGCGCTACTAGCCTGGGATGCAGACTGTCTCCTCTTTCCCCTGCTTTTAGCAGAAGACCACTGGTTTTAGGATTAACTGCTTCTCTGCTCAAGAGACTCCTACCTATCTTTAAAAATCTCTTAGATTTATAGTGCTCAGAACATGGTGCATAGCCAAGCTGTTTGTTGTATGTTTGGTTGTGTCAGTGCCCCGCAGGGTATTAGATTTTTATTATTAAACAGGTACCACAGGAACATATATCCACTCTTGACTTGTCTCTAAAGGCATGCTGTTCCCTCATCTATTCTGGTGTGGGGCCACAGTGGGAACTCCACCGCTTTTATCCTGATCTAATAAATTGGTGATACTCAAATCAATTTTTTTGTGTGCTATGAACTGAGTGGATCACAGCCTATCTTCCCTTTTAGTGGATTTGGACAGTAGCTGGCACTTCTCTCTTTGCATGTGTGCATGTGTATATGTATAAAGCACAAAGTATACACACAAATAAGAAGTGTGGGAGTGTGTGAAAATATATACATATATGTTATTTGCCCTCAGTCTTTTCTCTTGCTATTTCAGCTATCTGGTTTCCACTGACTATTCTGCATCCCTCCCACTTCTCTACTGAGGGGCACTGCATGAAGCCAGACATAGAGATCCGGGTGGTGTGTGGTCACACACAGTACAGTAGTTTGTGTACAGTAGCATAAGGTTATTGTGAATACATCCCAAAGTGCCAAAAAAAGGCAAATCAGAAGGGTAATTTGTTGTCTCAAAATAGGATTGTTTGACTGCTGGATTAATCAGGCTTTCCACATTTTTATTGTTCTATTAATCCCTTTAAGTATTACCCTTTGTTGTCTACTGAATACCATCATGATTATTTCATACAATGTCTCAAATTTACAGAGTTATTTAAGACTTTAATCCTATTATCCAAAATGCTTGCAAGGCCTCACGGCCAGGTACCATCTGTACATTTGCTAAATGTAATCTCTTCTGTAAGTCAACCAGTTAAAAGTAAACGCGGCATAGAACTGGATCCGTGATCAGTCTCTAAGGATCTGCTGCAAAATAATCTCCCTATTTTATCGGTGGTTCACTCACAGCTCTTCACTGGCAGAGGTCTTTTTGGACTGCCATTTAGCTACTCTGTTGCTACCACATGGCAAGTTCATGTCAACAAAGTTCTGTGGGGTTTGGTAAAAGAAAAAAGCCAAAACACCAGAAAAAGAAAACCAAACCAAACTCATCTAGCTTAATGTCAGAAGCCCTGGTACAGTCACTGTCTCAAAAAGATCTCCCTACCCCTCCTGATCAAAGTACCATCAAAGAAATGAGAAAGGTCTGCCACAGATTGTTCTTCACAGTTCTGTGTGTTCATCCCAGGCTCAACATTTGGATCAGTGTCTGTAAAACTGCTCATGGTCCAGGAGGCTGTTGTGAGTGGTCTGGAACTGGTCTGTGGTTGGCTTCTGCTCCTAAAGGGGCCATGTTAGTTCACTGTTCTCTTCCCCACCATCCAGCCTGCCAGTGTCCCATCAGACCTATCTAATGTGTGAGTGTGTCTAAGGAGGTAACAAGGGTCAGGAATTCTACTTTGAGTGCTTACAAAATGCGATGTAGTAATTCATACTTGTGTGTCATCACATATAAAAATTAAACCGTTTATCTTGATTCTCCAAACCCTTTTTTTTTCTTTAAAATCAGATGGCGGTATGTTTACCATTCCTTTAATCACTTGAACCTTCTTTGTATCTACAAGTTCTTAAGTGCTGGAAACCCCAGCACTTATATTTCAGAGTCCGCTTCAGAGTCTGCTTTCAGAGTCTGATTCACTTCTTCAGTATTTTCAGTATTCTTCAGTATTTTAGGAGGCATTTCTTTGAGGAAGGCTGACAAGAATTAGTTTAAACTACTTAAGCATTCTTTTTTATTCTATCCCTCTCCTAGACTATGTTTCTATCCCCTTGTAAAACCATTGCTCTAAGTAGCTGATCACACATAATCAATTTTATGAAGACTGATGCAAAAAAGAGATTAATTTTTTCGGACATGTCTGTACTGTTAGTTATTGGTCTCCTTTGATTTGAATAATCAGCCTACATTTTCTCCTGTCTTTGTCACACTTCTATTTTATTTTTAAATTTTCCCTAGCTTTTCATTATGTCCTTTGCTATTTCTAAACCATTTTGAAGATGACCTGTTCTGATTTTATCCCTGCATGCCTTGATGCTTCCTTAATACCAGCATGATGAAATAAAGTCATAGGCTCTTGGTCGTGGTACTGGAACTAGAGCATTATTTCATGTTACTGTAGGCAAATGGAGGAGTCCAGGCTGAAATCCTTTCTGCAAGATGTTGAGATGTAAATCTTCAGCCCCAGCTTGTTCTCAAGAAGCGTGGAACATCACGGTAAGAGTGCTCATCAATGCTTAAAGAAAACTGGTCTGGATCACTTGAAAAAACAAACCACCAGCTTCCTGAGTAATCTTGGAAAGCCAGCGATTAAATATCAAGTGGAATAATATTTACATTATCATTTTCTTAGAGTTCCTGTGAGATTACCTTTCCAAAGCATGCACGCATAGAACAACTGAAAAGCAGCCAACTCTGCAGTGAAGGGCAATATCCCAGCAGGCTGTTGACAAGGTAGAGAAAATGTTGATGAAGGACAGTGGGGCAATCTTTCTTTTCATGAGAAAAGTGTCACTCATTCTTTAATGTCCTTGCAGAGCAGACAAGGCCTTATTTTTCACAGTCCTGTATTATCATAATGGCTCTCTGTTATACACTGAGTAGTCACTAACAAGGCTACCCCATGCCCTTTCTTCTTAATTACTTCCAGGTTAATGCATCATGTTTCATTCAGGTTCATTTGCCCAGGCCACATTTTTCCCTTATGGATGCCCATTCTGGCCTCTCGGTGCCTCGGACACTGACAATGTGAATATCAGTCCCAAAGCAAAAAAATATCTCTGCCTATCAGAAAACTCTGTAATTTACATTTAGATTTATTTCATTTCTCAGACTCTGCAAGTTACAGAGCTTGGAACATTTTGGCCTGCAAAACCTTTTTCAAATAGCTGAAGTTGCATTCTCATCCTCTTTTCAAACCAGCAGACACCAGGTGCTGACCCATTCCCATTAACCAATTACTCACACGTCACACAATTAATCTTTCAATGTGATTTGATCAAGTTCATTCCCATCTCCATATTATTCTCTACAATCCCACAGTGTAAAACCTGTACATTTTCATCACTGTTCGTTTTGCCCTGGTCTGCACCACTTCAGGCTGGGAAATGAAGTGACTGTAAATGTAATTTATAGAATCACTGGCTGTATGGAAACTCTTTTCAGGCTGACCTGATACGACAGGTTGTAATCGTTTCTTTGGAACCACTCTGGTTTGTCAAGTAGACAGGCTTTTTTCTTTAAATATCCAAAATAACAGATCTGTTTGAGCAGGATTAGGTGGTGTTCAGAGCTCTATTGCTATCTTATCCTTTGTCTCTTTTGTTTCACACAAACCCTTTTTCTTGCAGCCTTCTGCTCACACTGAGCTTTGGAAAGAAAAGGAAAAATTCTAGCAGGCAAAAACTGGTTATGGAAATTGAAATCTCCACCCTCACCTTCAGGTATTTGAACTCAATTCAGTAAAAGCCTTTGCCATAGCTGGGGGGCGGGAGAATGTGCTGCCTCTTCTGACAGAAATAGACCTCTCTGTTCCCATTTCCCACCCAGTATTCATGTGCCACGGAAAGGACTCTGCATTAGCATCACATCTGCTCAGTGCAGGGCGGTCAAATATCATGGTTTGGTTCCAGAGAAGGAATAGCATGTGGGCCACACATCTTGGTGTTAGCACTGGCAGATCAGCTTAGGTGTCAGAGGATTACTCTGACTACCATATCACAAAGGAGGATAAAAGTCCTGTTTTCTCAGATGGACAAAAAATTAGAGAGTAAGAAGGGATCTTAAGAGATTGCTTACTTAATCCATCACCCTGCCATAAGGCAGGTTCAATTCTAATTATGAAAATCCTGATGGATACATGACTAAGCAGTTAAAAGACATGCAATGTGAGGACCAGCAAGGGGTGTATTAGGCGTAAGCAGAATGTGCAGTAGAATTACTACTCTTCTCCATATGGCTAGGAAGTTTTCTTTATTGTCTGCCTGAATCACTGTCACTTCAATTTGTCTGTGATTTCATCCTGACCATCAAAAGCATCAAAACCAGAGCATTCCCCTTCTCTTGGGATTCTTTCCCCTACTTTATTTTGCATCCCTTCTCATTTTTTTATAGGTAAACCACCCCAGATCTTTCAGTCTTTTCTTCTTAGTCATTTTTGCTATATCTCTAATTATTTTCCTTGCTCTTCTCAGGATTTATACCTAGATTATTATTGAAATGCAGAGCTTCAAAACTGGACACAGCTTTCCAGGGAAATTTTAGCAGGGCTGAGTAAAAGGACTCCATTACTTGAAGGGTGTGTCATGCTGGATAAGTATCTATAAGATGCTATGGGATAACAACCGTACTTTTTTTTTTTTTTTTTTTTTTTTTTTTAAACTTCTGTTGTTTATTTGTGCTTGCTTTGGTTTTACAAAAGTGCTCACTACTTTTTTTGGACATAGATACTTACATTTGTTACTTTTTTTTTTTTTTTTCCCATTTGCACAATAGATTATTTCTGCCTAGTAGAGAAAGATGTCTTCTAACCAACATCATGACCATTTGGAACTCTTTTTGTGTAGTCCATGCAAGAAAATTATACAGCATAGTGTGAAATGCCACATGGATGCCAGGTTCTAAGATATTGCTTCTCCCTCTTTTACATTAGGCACCAAGATTACTGTTTCTTAGTCTTTTTGTATCTCCTGGACCCATACAAGATTGCAAGGATGGTCACTGAGTGAACTGGAAAAAAGAATTCCCAAGATATAGGTGATTTGAAAGTCTTTATCTCCCTGATGCCTTTGTATCTCCCTAGTCTGTTTCCCTATTCAAAAATGAGTTCTTGTGCCTCTTCTGCACTGTGACAGCCACTTGATCACAGTTTTTCTTTTTAGTGAAAGCATGCAAGAAAGTTAGAGCTTTCCTGTCTCTTGATAGCTTTCCTTCTCCACTGAGTATCAGACCAGTCAGACTTTTTATTAATCTTTCTGTTAATGTCAGTATTCTTATGAACCACTTTCTTGCTATCTTCCATGTTCCTAATCTCATGCTGCATTGCTTATTTTATTTTTTGTGCGTTCTGGCTCTCAAATCCATCTTACTTAAATTTGTATCTCACAATATTCTCTACAGATTTGTACCTATCCCCAAGGTTTGTTTGTTTTGCTTCTTTTTGTTTTGGTGTGATATTTTTTTTTCAGGAAACACCAATTTAACTCTTTTTTTGGTTTGGTTTGGGGTTTTTTTTGTTTTTATCAGATATACAGATGATTTTACCATGCTAAGTTCTGCATTTGTGGAAGTGTTCCTTTCAGAACTCTAATATTTTGTTTTGTTACTGTTCTTCTGCTCATAAGTATTATCTACCAAATTATGTTATGCCAGGTCAGTCACAAACTTGGTCATGTACCCAGCCTTCCCTTTTATCCTGTTTACTTTCATTATGATACAACAACTGAATTGTTCTGGGGACTGATTTAGTTCCATCTTCCTCTATGGTCTCTGCAGGCATATCCTGAACTTCTCTCTTAGGCAGCCTGTTTATGGAATCATAGAATAGTTTGGATTGTAAGGGTTCTTTAAATGTTACCTACTCCACCCTGTCCCCACAATAAGCTGGGAAATCTTCAGTGAGGTCAGGTTGCTCAGAGCCTTGTCCAGACTGACATTAAATGTTGCCAGGGATGGGGTATCTACCACCTCTCTGGATAACTTATTCCAGGGTTTCATGATCCTCATAATAAAAATTTTCTTCCTGATATATGGCCTAAACCTACCTTCTTTTAATTTTAATCCATTACCCCCTGTCCTATTGCTACAGGCCCTACTGAGAAGTCTGTCTGTCCTTATCTTTCTTACAAACCCCCTTCAAGTATTGAAAGGCCACACTGAGGTCTCCCTGGAACCTTCTTTTCTCCAGGCAGAAGAATCCCAAATCTTTCAACTTTGCCTTATATGAGAATCATTCCAGCTCTCTGATCATCTTTATGCTTCTCCTTAGGACCTGTCCAACAGATCTGTTTTGAGGACTCTGGAGCTGGATGCAGTACTCCAGGTGGGGTTTCCCTCCTTTCACTATGCTCTATTAAATGCAAACGCACTTATAAAGTTAATCCTTTCCCAACCTCCTATTAAACAACAGCCCACACATGAGAAAGCCAGTACTCCAGTGCCACCTCCAAAAGCCTATTCTGTTTTAATTTGAAACATGATTCTTGTAATTGGCATATGTAAATTGTTCCACCCACGCTCTAGTTCCTTGTAACCACTCTAGGTCTTCCATGGTCAATCCTATCAATATTTCTAATGCAGTATGGATGAGCAGTTGATGCTAACTTTCACTGGATGGCATGTCTGGCAGATATGTTCCTCTGTTGTCCTCAGGAAAAAGGCAGCAATCTCCACCACTGCTCTTTTGCTACTTCCTCGAAATGATGATGAATTGCTGAGTCTTTGGAGTGTGCCAGGGAGCTCGGGTTATACCTGCAACGTAAGATTTAGGGCCAGTACATGGCATTGACAGGAGTCAGGTTCAAAATAAACAAAAGGAGATGCAGAGGAGGAGTAAAAGGACTGAGTTCTTTGCCAAGGGATGCTGTGTACAAGAAATGTTTACATAACTGGTCAAACAGTATAGGGAGCACTCAGCTGGGTACTGGGCATATTTACAGAGTAGGCAACTTCTTTTCCAGTGGAGTACATAGCCCGCAAGGCACAGGTAAGGTACTGCATTCCCCTTCAGGGGTCAGAGGTGGTTTGTTATTGTTTCTGTGTTCCCTTAACTATATTCCAGTTATCTCTGGAAAATCTTGTGGGTTTTTTTGTGAGCTGTGGGCATAAAGGTTTCTCTGCCTTCAGTAATAAGAAGATCTTTGCTTTGGAATAAAAACTCTCTGCTTTTTGTCTTGATACCTTGCATCTGCAGCAATCTTGGAGGATTGTGCATTTTACTTTTCCCATCACTAAATAAACCCAATGTGTTTACACAGGGTATTTTGCTGTCTGACAACAGCTGTGCCTTTGAGAAGCCCTCTGTGCAAAAGTGACACTTCTCAGCCTTTTGGAACATAAGGCTGGACAATCCTCCTTTGCCTTCCTTGAGACAGTGCAAATCTGCCACAAAGCCAGAGGCTTTGGTCTATTGCTGCACCTATGATCTACGAAGCATCTTGGAACACCCTGGCAGGGGATTATGCAGTTCTGCATGTCGATATAATTAGGTGAGATAAAAGTGAATCTGGGAGGTCAGCATTCTGAAACGTCCGTGTCTTTTTGCAAGATCAAGTAATTTATCCAGTTATGTTCACAGGGTTTTGTCTCAAAAAAACCCACAGATAGAAAGTTGTCTGCTTTTTAATACCTATGCTGTATTTTCTCTTTATTTTGTAGAATCTAGGGTCATATTATATTTATGCAAGATGAAGTCCAAGGAGTTGTTCTTGTCATTAAAACCCTGAGGTGAAAATATAACCTCACACTGTACATTTTATAGATACTATTTTTAAGAAAGAATGTTCATAGCTATAGAATATGAGATGGGAAACAAGTTTTAGAGGTGACTGCTTGCAGGAACAAGGCCAAGATGCTTATTACAAATACAATCTAGCCTGTGAATAGCTGTTGTACTAGCAAAGGCTGATCAGCAACACAGAACATACCCAGGAAAGAGAAAATGAAGACACCTCCTTGTCATGTGATTTCTTCAAGGCTTATGCTTCTGTTTTCTTCAACCTACAGTGCTGCTGCTTTGTTGATGTATTGGTTTTAAGTGAACCTTTGTCTTGCCATAGGCTGACTGAATGAATGTTGGTGGACATGTCAAAGGTGGGCATATAATTTCAAGGGCTAAACTGAGCAAAGAATCCTTGAGACAACAGACACCACCATGGTGCTAAGGCCCTGATTTAAGCATATTCTCAGATTATGGTTAGGACTTCAGTCTTTGGGTTGCATTTCCAGCATATTGTAGGTGCAAAGGCAGACAGAAGGGGCCAAGGGGGAGAGAATTGTCCAGGTTTTTTGTTTTTTGGGGTTTTTTCTTCAGTTTCTGGAAGGAAAAAGTTGTATTGATACCATTCAAGAACTTTCTTGCAAGAGGACTCAGTTCACCTCCCCATTTAGAGAGCAGGAGAGACAGGTGCTGTTTCAAGTCTGGCAAGAGTACAAAGCACATGAAGTTCATTACATGATGCTGAGCAGGGATTCCATCTTCCCTTTATTCTAGATTTAGCTAGCACACTGGTTTTGCTAATCATTTGCAAACGTTCAGATTCATCTGCCCACATCTGAGCTGGTCCCCTCAGGCTCTCTTTCTAGTCAAAGGAGGAAACAGGCATGGCTGCAGACTGGTTTCTCTCTTCCCAAAGTATACAGTTGAAAGAGTTCAAATTTGCCTGTTCTGTATAGGAGGAAAGCCAGTATAAGTGTTAAAGAAAAGCTGGGATGAATGATAATCTCTGTTGGGGATTTTTACATCAGCAACCTCTGAAGTTAGGTGATATGAAGCCTGCACAGAGATTGCATATTGTTCCAGGCAAAAAAAGAGCTTTTCTTTCACTTTTGTTACTAGAAAGAGTATTTTGCTCTCCATTATGGCTGGATTGTGGGCAGGGACCCTAGATTTTAGTGGCAGTTTCCTGCAGCCCTCAGTCATGTTGCTTACAATAAGCATCTTCTTTCATGCATGACATCTCCTAGGGAAGCATAGAGAGGTGTCATATTGCAGACTTCTGGGCCTCATTTTTATATAATTAACTGGTTTGCCACCTGAAATGTTGTAATTAAGATTCCTTGTGTTAAGCAGGAGCATATGCCACTGTCAAACAAATGTGAATGAGACAAGTCAGGCATTTCATGTTAATTTAACTTTAGCGTCATTAACTTTCTTCCACTTGTTAGTGGTGAAGATAGGCACAAATGTGGTGACTGTTGCTTCCAAATAGACTTGACAGCTTGGTAAGGTCCACTTGGTAAGTGCTCTGTACTATCAACTCGATGTATTTTAAAGGTGGGGTTAGCTCCTTACAGCATGGTTAATTCCTTACACAGAGAAATTTTCACTCAGATTTCTTGGTGGATGGACAGAAGACGTGAGCTAAGAAGATGCTTTTATAGGAATGCTAAAGGGTGGATTTCAGGTTCACAAAATCTCCAAATATAATAGCACTATGCAAGGGGTCATGGAATGGGATGAGGCACTGGCTCACGATCACCCATACTACATAACTACTAAACTGTCCCTGAAACAAGTTTGACCCATGCCAACATTCCCATGCAGTCTGTGGAGTGACGAAACAGACAATATGGAGCCTACGTGCTCTATGACATGGCATTCAAAACTGCTTGACCATTGCTTTGTCTCTCAGTTGGTTCAGACACTAACAGGAATGCTGCTCTGTAGACCATGTGTCTTCTGTTGAGTGGATTCAATGGCTGTCTCACTTAAGGAAAATGAGAACTGTACATAAGATCCATCTTGACACTTGCTTGATATCTTTTCTCGAGAAATCAGTGTGATGTCAATACATTAATTGCTATGTGAAATCTGGTAGCAGGATCATTTTTGCTGGTTGATAGTTCAGGCAGGAATTCAACTTACCTACTCAACATCTTATTTATTGGGCTGGCAAGTAGAAAATAATAATTATACTTAAAAACTGCACAGATTGGAACAGGAAGCAATGGGACAATAAAGCTGCACAGTACCAGCTATATAACTGCCTCCAGGCTAGAGCCATACTTTGAGTCATCCCATTTAGGAGCTGTCTCTAGCAGTCACTCAAATCAACAGGAGCCTTTGATTTCTCCTCAGTAGATGCTGGATCCGATTGCCATAGTGTCCTTTCAAAATTTAAGAACAAGAGTGTGTGAGCTACATTGAATGGATAATATAATATCATCTTAAGACGAAACAGTCCTTTTGGAGGAACACCAAATTTGCAGGAAAATAGGAGTTCAGGGCACTGCAACAACTACATAATAGTAAAATCTCATCAGCAAGGAAGAACAAAGCTGAATTTCTGGGGCAATGTTCAGTGCAGCATGGGAGAGATGTGTGAAAAATATACAGCATTTAGAAATAAAGCATGTTTAACAGTGCAGATTTTATGCAAAGTGCTTGCACCTAAAAAAGGTATTATACAGTCATCTAAAACTTCTTCTGTATATATGGTGTAAAAGGCCAAGGATTTGGCAAAAAATTGCCCAGAAGTTCAGTTGGATGAATTGGTTAGTTAGAGGACTACCCATTTCTTCTCAAGGCCAGTCACAGGGAGGTCAGGTTGTTCTGCCAGGAAAATGCCCTAAGAGAAATATTCTATTTTATCTTTGGCAGCACAATGGAGAGGATTTTACTCAAGTGACTGTTGTATATTTTGTTGGGGCACAATCCTGAAAGGCTACAATAACTCTCTGCTCAGAATGATTTCATGCAGTCTGGGAATGATGAGTACTTGTGAGGACATATAGGGAACCTCACAGGATTAGGTCCTTAGTTTGGCCATCTGTGTTCATATATTGGACTTCTGTTCTGAAATGGAAAATTGGACAAGTTAATTCTTTGAGACAAGGTGCTGAAACTGTGATAATCAAAGCATTCTAGTAAAAGATGCGGGATGAGCACTGAATCTTCTTGGTTTTATCTAATTAAAAGCAATTCTAATTTTATTTTAATATAGATTTGTGTATTTAGTGTTACAGATATTGGAGAGGGAGAGGAAAGCAATGATCTTGCACAGCCTTTCTCAGGAAGGACTTAATTTGTTCTTGCCTGATGATTATGATGCTCTACCTAGGTGCTATTGAATCAAATCTGTTTATTAGTTCACAGAAAGATTTACTGCTGTGCAGTCCTTCTGTGAAAAATAAAACTTCTTATCCTTCTTCGGAGATTGGTAACCAAGGAATAGAAAACTCCATTTTGGAGCTGAAGTCAGTGAGAGCTCGTTCTGTTCCTTGTACCAGAGTGCCTTGTGCTCCCTGCAAAAGGGGCAGGTAGAAAGCTGGCTCTTCTTTGTCATCCTCAGGCTTCAGCAGTTGATCTGCAGGGTGGGTTTGAAGGCTGGAACCTGTCACACCTCAGGTAGGAAAAAAAAATAAAATTAAAATGTTCTGTAACTCTGTTCCTGCTTTAGTTACTCTTCCTTCTGATACTCCACAATGTCAGTGGATTCAAGGATAGCAATGACATTGGACTCCTGTTACCTTACCCTGATGCTGCAACACAAAATAACAAGGTGCCACCAACTACGCAGTGGGACTGTATTTTTTTCTGTGGAAGCACTTTTAATGCAGTGCCCAGGCACCTTGGGGATATATTCATCATAATCAATTCTACTTTTAAAGGGGTGGAAAGCTCTTATCCCATTTTTCATTTCAAACCACTTTTTGTGGTTCCTAGACCTACCTCAGTTGTTGTCTTTTAGGAGCAATGTTGATGGGTTGTGCTCCAAGATTCATTACTGAAGAAGCTGTGTGCAAAATTGATGAGTCTTGCATTATACTATCAAGGTGACTTGTTTGACTTGACTGCTTTGCTTTCCTATCCATTAGCAGAAAGTACCCTTCATTAGTAAAAAATCCAATCAACAGACTGCATAATTGCCATTTCTGTCTTACTTAATGGAAAAGGTCTTGTTGCACTGCATGTTTTCAACTACGTGCAACAACCTTCACAGTAAAATGCAACAAATTAAGCAGCGTTTTTACAAAAGCCAATTTTTTTTAACTAACAGTTATAGACTGCCAAGTTTATAGGGCTTGCTTTGGACAGCAAATTTCAATTAGAGATTGAACTATACATAACAAAGAAGCCTACATAATTGAGAATTAAAACTTCTTAATGTGTAGCTTGCAAGGAGTCATCAGGCCTGGAGAGTTGATGCAATACCCATCTCTAGGAGACACCAGGAATATGCACAAATTCTGCTGCCATTCTGACACCTGAAGGTTTTAGAAGTTTTTTTTAATTGTATTTCATGTGTGGCTGTAGACATGTGGGGGGGGGGGTTTATTGTGACACACGATTTCATAGAATCATAGAATCTTTCAGGTTGGAAAAGAACCTTGGGATCATCGAGTCCAATGATCATCCCTACTCTACAAAGTTCTCCCCTGAAACCATATCCCCCAACACCACATCTAAATGACCCTTAAACACATCCAGGGATGGTGACCCAACCACCTCCCTGGGCAGCCTATTCCAGTGTCTGACCACTTTCTATGAAAATTTTTTTCCTAATGTCGAGTCTAAACCTACTCTTTTGCAGCTTGAAGCCATCCCCTCTTGTTCTCTCACTAATTAACTGTGAGAAGAGATCACAGTTTAAGTCCACCTTTTCTGGCCATGGCCCTTGTGCCTTTCTCCATAGTCTGAAACACCAGGAGGTTTCAGCTGGTTTCTGTGCTGCCTTCTCTGTGTCAGCCACTGTACAGCTACCAAAAGCATCATCATCTGACATGGGAGTAGAGAGGTGTGACCATTAGGTGGACTCCTGTTTTCCTCATGCTCTTCCTCCAGTTGTTGAAATAGATGGGAGCAGGACTGACACTTGGATTTAAGACAAAAGTATTCTTAGGTTTTATGGGGCTCATATTTGTCTCTGTCAGACTTTTTCTTCTCTTTATTCATTTGAGGGCTTTGAGAAATAACAGCCCAACAGCATTGGTATTCTGAGGATATTCTGATATATGTTTTCAAATAGACAAGACACCTGTGGCCATACCCACTCTGGTTCACCCACCATCATTTCCTTCATGACCTTTAAAGATGTCATATGAGATTTTTTTCTTTCCTCCTGTTGCCTCATTCTGCACTAGATACAATTTCAGGTCCCAGAAGTGAAATCAGGCAGCACATTAATCAACTCTGCTTCCCAGTCTTGGCTTTCCATGGTTTATTTTTTGGGCTAATGTAACACAGATACAAAAATAGGAGTTTTTTACCCTCTCAAAATATGTACAGTTCTGGTATCATCAGTGGAATAAGCTCATTTAGATGAAAGGAACTATTTTCTTTCATTGGAGTGAAATACCTTATCTGTCTCTGTTTGGACTACATTCGAGGGTTGTGCCTCCTATGGTGTGTATATAGATAAATATATATATATATATATATGCAAGTCATCTGCTCTGTATTTTTGATAAGCTGCCAGAAAATAGTTCTCTTAATGCTTCTTCAGTGTATGCCATTGCATGGATCACAAAGAGAAAAAAAATGCATTTCTGAAATAAAAGTACAGAGGCCTTAAAAATGTACACAGTGCATGCATGAAACTTAATAGTGACCTCTATAAGTGGAAGGGAGAGAAAAATTTCATGTCATCTGGACCACCTCTTGTTTATTCTTCACTGGTGTCAGGGTGACCAGAATGCTTTACTAGCATGATATATAGATAAAAACATATACATATATATATATATATATATATATAAATAAATATCGCTGTAAAGTGAGATATATAGCCCCCATCTGAATACTATACTTTAGTTAGAACACACAATAGTGTAATGTAGAAAGTGTGTTTGGAAAGGAAGAAAATGTGCTTGACTTGTATGTCAAAATTCAAATCAAACTGATTAGTTGGTGGTGTAGTTAATTTCATGGCAGATGATAATGTATTTCCTTACATGTAAAAATGCTGGCATAAAATTAGACTGAAAACTGATAAAATCTGCAATTCATTTAGGTCCTTTTATTTCATAAACCAGGCAAACTCTTCCTCAAACCTTTAGGTGAAGTTGTTTTTCTGCTTCTGTTCAGTTGTGTAAAACCCACACATCACATTAAAAAATAGAAAATGGTACAGTAAAGCTTTATTTTGTTCTGGAGAAAACAATGATGTTGTAATGTAATAGGTTTTTTTCTTAGCTCATTCACCCTGTTGCTTATTATAATGTTTTAGATGCCACAGCTTAGGTGCCACAGCTTATCAATCCCCGCTTCTTGCCCATTTTATTTATATTTACTGAGTATTGTAGGGCTTGAAGGACTAGTGTAAAGATTCTAATTTGGTCCTGTTGATTAGAAATGGAAGAAATGTTAGCAGTAAATGTCTTCTTTTCCAGCTTTAATTATAAAAGCCTAAGGGGCTGTTGTGCCTCAGGCTGCATTACATTAACTTGGTCAGCTCTGCAAAGGGTGACTTCAGCTGGGCCAGACTGAGGGTTGGTGACACGAGGTAAAAAAAGGAAAACTGCATGTTGGAGGAAAGCTTTTTAAAATAACTGCATCTGAGACTGTAATTTTTTTTTTCCACTATGGTCTTTTCAGTCTCCTAAGCAGTACTGCCACCATAATTAACAGGGAAGCAAAAGTTTACAGGTTTTTCAGGTTGCTGGTCCAAGCTCCTTTGTTAGCAAAGTGCCCGAGTCAGAGCGGTATCACATCTCATGGCAGCCACTACCTCCTGGTGCTATAGCAGTATTTTTGCTACCATTGGTTTTTTTCTGGGTTCACACAGACTAGTGTATTACCTACAGTCCATAAGCCAGGTGTCAAGCTTGGCTGCATGGACTTTGAAGAGACTTACCTCAACCATTCATATCTAAATAAGGTCAAAACCTAAGAATATTTCATATAAATTTAGACCACCACCATAAATAATAAGGGTTATATATAAAGTAAAAACATATAAAGTAAAACTTGATGTAGTAGCCAAACTTCTTTTGCTGAGTGTAATGAACAGTCACCCAAAATGAATGTGAAGAATCAAAAAGATTTAGAGCTTTCCAGTTTCTCAAGTGGGAAAAGCCATGGGTGTTGGTACCTTCTGCCTGCTGCTTGGGTAGGGAAGGAGCAGTGGGATGTACCTCGCAAAGTTACTTCAAATGCTTTTATCTGAACAGTCATATTAGAAGAAATCAGGAAGTTCTTTTCATAAGGATTTAATTTTCAGATGTGAATTATAGAAAGACGGGTTTTTCCATGATATGTAAAACTTTCAATATCAAGACAAGTGGCATATAACTCAATCACTTAGTTCAAGGAATAGACTTGGTACTAGAAAAATAGCTTACTAAAAAATACCAGCAAACACTGTTAAAGGTCTACCTTAAGTATTTTTAGATTGAGCTGACTTTAAATTTAAAAAATAACACATTAATTACATTTTTAGTTTAATTAAAGCAATTTTCTTCATATAATTTAGAAATCAAGTTTTCTACTTTAATAAAAACATACAAGCATAAAATAGAATACAGACATAATATTTCCAAACTTATTTTTACCTGACCTCATTAGGAAATACAAGCATTTCTTCCTATTAAGAAAATGCCCTATGTATGTTTGCTTCTAGGGAAAGTTAAAGAAAGATGAAACATAGATGAAATTTACTTCAACTGGACTGTGTACTTCAACTCTGAATACATCAAATCATGATAATACAAAGAAATACTGAAGGGGAAAAAATTACATACCGTATTTATATGAATTCTAAGAAGCTGTATATAAGGTGTTTTTTTATTATTATTATTCTAGTTATATAAAAGAAGCTGAATTAACTTGATGGCTGCTTGAAGGGATTAATTCAGAAACACAATATCATAAGAGGACTAAAAGCCCTGGAATACATTTATAAAAGCTTCTCAAACTGTAAGAAAGGGTAGCTTAAGACCTATAATTTTATATACATATAGTTTTTCAAGAAGTCAGAAGTTGCTAGGCTGCTGGTAGCATTTTGCTTATTGAAAATTTAAGTAGAGAGATAGTTTTGTAACTTTGGTTGATAAAATACACAGTAGTGTCCTGAATAGTCAGTTTTCTCTGGTGAGCTGTTACCCACTATTTCAAGTGAACAAATTACTGTGTTCAGGAAAATGAGGTTGTGTTTCAACTCCCACTTGGTAGGTCATCCTACTTATATTTCAGAGACAGTTCTCTACTCTTAGCCCTTTTATTTTAGCACATCCTCAGCATCTGAAGACATCCAGTGAATCATTTTTTTTTTTTTTTTGCATTTAACATACAATTTCTTTGTGTTTGAAACACCACTTGATTTAGCTGAGCATGTTGTACTTTGCAAGACTGTAATTATTACTTCACCCTGTAAACATGGGTAGTAAGTCTTAACAGTGGAGGTGTAGAAGACCTTAGTGGAACAACTAGCAGTAGTTGTACCCACTACAGATACATTAAGCTTCAATTCTGTCATTCCTCTACGTAATTTCAAGTTCCCCAAAGTGGCCTTGTATCATGGCTCTCTCCACTGTTTGCAAGGGGAGCTGAAGAAATGACTGTCTGATAGGCTGCTTCTGTATCTTTCCCCACCTTCTGTTTATAACTCTTATTTTTTTCATCTAAGGCAGGAAATGTAATTAGAGTGTATAATGACAGTTACAACAGCCCTAGAAACATGAGACTGATTCTCACGATGGCTGAAAAAGCCTCCACGCAGTATGTATAAACAGGCCAAGTTTCTGACTTCTAATTAACTTTATTAATGTTTAGTGCAGTAAGAATGAAGGCAACTTAAACAAGGATATAAAAAGCACTGAAGCACTGGTTTCATGTAACTGACTCTCATTGCAAGACATATTTTTTAGCATTTTGTAAAGAAAAACAGAGTAATTTAGAAGAAAGATATTGGATAACTCATGGGCCCTTATAATAATGAAGCTTTAAATAATGGAGCAAAGGTACTAATAGCTACTTGGTAACATAGGTAGCAATTCTTTAGGATGTGCAATAAATAGGGTAGTGAATATGTAACAATGTACAATGACAGTGCGATAAAAGAGATGCAATTATGTGCAAGATTCCTATTGTGCCAGCAAATGAGACTTTACAGGATAGTGGAAAATGAGTTTGTGAAAAAACAATTGTAAAAGCCTCCCATTACATGTTCCCTTTATAGAAACATATTAACTCACATATGAAAAGATAAAATAGTAGGCTGGCAAATAACTGGGAAGACACTTTCCCGCTACTATGGACACAATTGCAAAAACCTTTCAATCAGTAATTGTATATATTATTTTGATATAATAATCATAACTAAGCTTAACAGCAGCGATATATTAATCACACATAAAGTATATTATTTGCATAGATTCTTTGTTTATTGTCCATGGATTTCCATTTTGTTAATAAACATGCAATTCAGAAAGCTTTGGTGTCTTCTGATGAACTCAAACTGCAATATGGCTGATTTATATGATACATATTTCCTATTACTATAATTGCAAAGGATGCTATAATAATACTTTTTAGGTGCTAAAACCTCTTATGTATTGAAATTGCAGTGGAAAATACTATACCTTTTCTGTTATTTACTGACCCTTATCCCCAGGCATGATGTTTTAAGAGTATTTAAGATATTCCTATTTTGAGATGCTCCCAAAACATGTGGTCAAAAGATTGTCCTTGTATTTGTGCCTTGGAATAATGTAACACCTGTTTTCTTCTGATATATTTTTTGTATTCTCAGCAAGTAAAAACATATAATAAAAATCATCTTGCAGTTATGCAAAACTATGGTATCATTTTCGACAGTCAGGCAAATGAATAGTTTAGAAGTAAATCATTCATCCATAGAGAAAGTAGGAACTCAGTAGGACTGTAACATCAATAATAGAAAATTAGTGTGTCTTTAAAGATGTAGGCTATTATAGGTTGTTTTTAAGCTTGCATTTAATCCTTTATATGTTTATTCTACAGTGCTCGCAGTTTTGCCAGGAGAGCTTCTACTTCTGGAATGGCTTCTCCCTTAGAAGGAGACCTAACATGATCTGTTTTCTTTTCTTTGTTGCCTTCTCCATGGCAGGGTTCCTTTCTCCCAGCAGCCTTATGCCACACCGTAGAACTTTTTTCCACATCATAAGTAACCTCTTTGGTGACTGGGCTTCTTGTCAAGTTTAAACCGATACTGTGGTGTGAACATGACTTCTCCAGTTGTCCTTTCTGGTTCTCTGCAGAAGATAAATCAAACAAACCGTGTTTCACTACTGAAATAGTTTCAATATTTTGTAATATAAAAAGACCTCTTGATCAGACAAAACTTTACATGCAGATGATGTACTAGAAGGACTAAATATTGTTAAGGAGTCAAGACAAAAGATATTAACACTTCAAAAGCAGTGGGCTTGGTCTTTTGGAAGTGATGCACACTCAACATGACTGCTACATTAGCATTCGTATTCCCTACAAAATCACACATAGAGCATGACAGGATCCTCCTGTCTTACTGGAGTCAAAGAGAAAACAGAGTACTCAGCACCTCTCCGTGTCTTTCAAAGTTTTATCTGGTTAATTACATTTGCTACGTATTTTTTATTTTTTCAAATTTTACAATGTATTTTAAAATGCATTTTGATTTATTTACCCATTGTAATAATTATTATTTCCTTTGTGATCTTTCAGGCAGGTAAGCAATTTTAAAAATCTGTGTAACTTGCTACTTTTTGCTAAACTTCACACGGCCTTGATTGTCACAAGAAGTTGAACTCAGATAATACCCAGGAGTCTTTCTGGATTGCCATGTGCTAATAGATAAATTTCTTCTTATTTTTTTCTCCCCCTCTGCAAATCAAGTGACTGTTCTTAAAACCAGCATATGCGTGGTCCCTTTGATAGATCTCAAACTTGTTAAAAGCTGGTGTGCTCAATATTCATGTAACCTTGAGCAAGGCTTGAAAATGGCTTCAGCAAACTTGACATGACATTTAAAGTTTTTTGGTTATTCACTGAAAGATGTTCCATCATCCCAATAGTAATGACTTTGGAGCACAGGCAGTGACTCACGACAGTGTGTTTTATGTGAGTGCTGAAAATTCCTACCGAAAACAGCTTGTACATTAAAAGGCAGCTGCTGAAGATATTTACTGCATTGTCATTCCCTGACCAGGGGCGCTCAGTGATGAATGAGGATTTTACGCACTTTCTTGGACAATCTCAGCAAATTTTGTAAGTACGATCACCTTTTGGAAAGTGGAAGAAAATAAATACCTTCTTTCTATCATCTTCTAAATCAGGTAAACAATACTTAATTAAAATTTTATAATAGCTCAATGTTGCACTTAGCTGGAAAATGTAATTGCTGTTTTGTACTCTGGAAAATATTTTGACCCTGAAAGTGCAATAGCACACATTTCAGTTTTCCTGATTCACAGGATGCCAAAGATTGGGTCTGACCACATCTTTATAATTATATATAATACACCCATCATGTGTAATTAAAATAACCTTGTTACATACACTCTTGAATATCCTGTTCTATTTAAATCTTCTTATTTATTGATTCTGAATATGTACTTGCAGGCTGATAAAAGCATACTACCTGTATTAATATACAAAATACTAGCTGCATATAGCCTTTTTGGTATATATTCAGTCTAGAGGCAGCGGGAAAAACACTTGGTCTTTTGGAAATCACTGCAATTTTTTTAAACGAGAAGAAAAAAAAAAAACCAACACATCATCACCAACACCAAAGGCAACATGTTCCCTAACTTGCTGCCTAGAGACTGGAACTGTTGCATGGGGATAATGACTGACTAAAGCAGAGAACAGCTGTGTCATTTTTCCCCCTTAAAAAAGCAGCAATCATGTTGATATTTGTGCCTAGTGAGTGGAACATTCAACTTGAAGGATCAGACCCCTTTCCTCCAGTCTGAGAGGTCCTGCTAAAACGGGAAATGGGATTAGGAAAGTGCCTTAATAGATGGCCAGTTTATGTAAGTAGTCCTTGTTTGATCTGTTGTAATTCTTGTGTAGTTAAGGTGTCACAATTCACTGGAAAAAAAAAAAGTGTCATGTTCTTAATACAAGATATGCCAGTGACTAGCAGCACTTCCTAAGTAGCAAGAACACTTTGGTCTCAGACACGCTGCAAAAAATACTGAGCAACTCGTCTCAATTAAAAAAGAAAATTTGGACACATATTTTATCTGAATCCAGTTTTATTATCTCCAAGTTGTTAATTCAGCATTCAAAAATGCTTTTAAATAATTAAATATAATAAAGTTATAGAAGGTTAAAAGAAAACTACCCATGGAGAGGCAATTCTACATCAAGTCTTGCTGAGGAAGAAGCTTACATTTCTGCAGATGCACTAGTTGTCCACCTACTGTAGCAAGGTGTGCCTTCCAGCAGTAGGAAGACAAAAAGAAATGAGATATTAAAAATCACTGGATAAAGACAACTTTTCAGTTTTCTGTATACATCAAAAGTAGTTTCGCATGTCTAGCCACTTTCAGTGATCAAAACCTGTTGTTCACCTGTATCATAACAATCATTATTCAGATTAAAAAAAAAAAAGCAAAAAAGCAAAACCTTAGGATTCATGCTTAAGTTTTCTAGATACTGGAGTGAGAACATTTACCCATAGTAGTTTTGCCTTTATGGCTATTGAATGCTTCCAAGTATGGGTTAGGCAGCAGTTGTATTATACACTACTAAAGTCTCAGCATCCAGATCTGCTGACATTCCAATCTTTCTCTTGTTCAATATCTAACCATTTTGGGTCCTCCCCCAAATCCAGTTTTTGCAGATAAGAATTTCCTGAATGTTGCTGTTAATCAAAACCATTTCAAAGTCATAGTCACATAAGCTACGGCCAAAGAGCTACTGTCGTCTCAATTCTTTTAAAATTACTTTGATTAACAACAATGCTAAGGAAATGCAACTGACAGAAAGTTATGCTTAATAGCATTCCATAGTTTAAACAGTGTCCTAGCACAGAATTACTTATAATGATATCCTTATAATCTATTAAAGGGTACATACTTTATATTCAGAAAAAGGAAACTGTGCACTAGAATGTGAACAAAAAAAATCAGCAGTATAAGACCTGCCTGCTGTGAACTTGGGGAAGCAAAATATGATCAGTTGGAGATTTTTAAATCCTGCATAATACTGTTATATATTACCTTTAATAGAGAACAAAAATGATTGCAAGAGACTCACTAAAGTAGAGATATGGCTTTTTAAAAAACAACTAATAAATATTTAAAATAAAAAAGGACTTTGAAAAGCTTTATTTCATTGCAGTTTCTCACTAAAAGTCTTGATACTAAGGACATACTTAGTTTTTATGTAAATACTTGTACACCAATTGAAAAATAAAGTTGCAAATACAATAAGGAGAACTGCATTACTTGCTTGTATTACAGTCATACATCTCAATATGGGGCATGACAAAATCCTAACATAAGAAAGAACAATTGCAGTTACAACCTCATTACATCTTTTACGAAGTTAACAGGGAAAAATGCACATAAACCCAGGGGAATATTTCTGATCTCTCCAGCTTATGCTCCACATGCTACATCATATTCCTGAAGCTATGCTTTTGCTGAGGTTTTCTAAAGCCTGCACGTACCAACCTTACCAACAATAGAAATTATTTTTACATTCTAAGTGGTGACTTGCTTGTGCTAGAAGATACTCTGAGGGCATGTACCCATGCCCAATGGCTTCAGCTTGGAAAAGGTAACAGCATTAACTGTGATCCGTGACTCCCCAATGTGTTGGAAGCATTTGCCTTTCATTCCCTGTCCCTGATGCATGGAACTGAAAGCCAAGGAAAAGGTACAACACCAGGCTGATGCTGTGCTCATGTATCTTCCCAGCAGTGGGGGAGGGCCGGTGCTTTGGACATTTCTTCAGTGTGCTGATTCTGGATGCAGTTGTGCAGGTTTCCCAGAAATTGGAATGCTTGCACCAGTCCAGCCACTGTCTACATGTTCTGTTCATCTTCCACAAATTACACTAATGGCATCATCGTGTATGTCCTAGTGCAGTCTTACCAAATGTATTTAGACAATGGTCACATCCCATGATGATATCACTGTATACCACCATATGCTCCAACTAAATAAAGAGAAGCCCTTGAGAAGTTAATCTGGAGATGTTCCTAAAGGGTTCTCTTGCCAATACCTAAGTATAAACCATGAAGCTATATAGTATATAGCATAAAGCTGAAGATATGAGGAAAACAGAAAAAATTACTAAGAGTCAACTACTTTTCTTGATATAAACTGGGTAATACTGGCTCATGTTCCACATGGCTGGGATTTACTGAGATAGACTCTTGTTTTGAAAAGATGGATATAACCGCCGCTGGCAGACATTTTGAGGAACCTTTTTTTAAAGTTGGTAAAGGTGGAGGTTCTGAATTCCCCCATTAGATGAGTTTAGCTTCAGCTCCAAAGTAGAAAGCTTTATTGGGTGTAGGTAGCAAAGTTTGGGTAGCAGGGAGGCTGCAGGGTTGGTTTCAGTGCAGAGAGGTCAGGCATTGCCCAGTGCTGGGCAGAGCAGGTTCCAGATGGCTCCAAAGGACCTGCCACAGGGCACAACTAAGCCTGTCACCCCCTTGTGTGGTTAGTTGCCTCACTAGTGGGACCAACTGTAACCTGCAGTAAAAATAAGGGGGTAGGAGTGGGGTCTGGAGTGAAGCTGAGCCTAAGAAAGCAGGAGTGTGTTTTCCCTGTTATGAATCTGGTTTTTTTGGTTTTGTTTTTGTTGAGACTGTTTTGCTCTCGGCTTTTTCTACCAGAAATGCAAACAAGAAAACCATTAATTCCTGTTTTCCTCTGAAGTACAAGGGTCTTCTTTCCTGCAGTGATTCTCCCACTCCTATTAGAGCCCAAGACTTCCTAGTCCCAAGTGTTTTCAGGCACCCATCTTTCCTTAATGTCACTTACACAGCCTAAAGTTGGTCTTCTGAAATCCATTCCCAGACCTTGGTGTTAGAACATAAGAAGACCTAATTATCTTTCTTATAGTCTCCCTCATCACACAGAAGCAGAATTTAGACATAAAATGAAAGACTGCTATAGCTAGAAGGTCTATGTCTATCACATAACATCATTCATAAAAAGTGGGACAGCTCCTTGTTGGATACTATAATGGAAAATAGTTTAAATACTTTTTATTGCCACTTTTTATTAGTTTCATATTTTTTCAACAATGTCTATGACTTACACGGGTACAATTGGAGAATATCCCTAAAATGTTAAGAGTGCAAAGTGTCATTGTCACTAGAGACCTGGTAGATGTACTCAAATGATCTTTGCTTCATAATTATTATCTTCAGTCTTAGTATTTGATGCTAAATGCTCAGAACTTAACTTTCACTAATCGAAAGCATACACTAATTAATGAGGCATGGAAAAGTGTTACTGATTTTTAGAACATTAAAAACATTTCATTTAATAGTTGCTGCTGTTCTTGAGTTTTGTGTTAAAAAGCTGTGAAACCTGAGAAATAAAGATTAACCGGTAATTTCAACTTAGATGAGACAAAGTTTTCAGAAACAGTGAATATATTTTTTCTCTCATTTCAAAGGCAAGAAGAATACAGTATGTCAGCACTAAGTGAGGTGAGCATAGAGGATTTATAGAAAATACATTTCAAAGAAAATCAGTTTCAAACTGTGAGCAGACTACTTTGTGATGAGGGGAGCCATGCTTGACCAGCTCCCTTTTACTTGGCCCTAAAACAAAGCCTTTAAAAATCCTTTTAGTTCCTTCCCCACCTACATTTTCACAATGGCTACTTTAAGTTCCTGTTGATCGCTCTATTAAATCTTTCTCCTATCTTTTCCAAATGTACTTTGCATCAAGTTGGGACCAATTTATCTGTTTAAATGAATATATTCTCACCTAAAATATGGCAATGACTTTTGCTGCAAGAAATGAAACTTTAAGTTACTGGGATTTAAATGAAAGTCTTGAGTGCCTGTCAAGATGAAAAGAGAACAAAAATGCGGATCAGACTACTGACAGAAATCACCCAAGGCTTCTGTGTATCTGAGAGAAGAAACCTCTGAAGGTTAATCTGATGGCTAACTCAGACTTAGGTATTTGGCATCCTTCCTATTTCACTCTGAATTACAGCAAATTCTGTGTCTTCTCATGTATCTTTCCCCAAAAGAAGACACATTTGGGAGTTTCTAGGAAACTGCAAAATGGAAACTTCCAAAATAAAAGCCTACTTTGTGGTTCTTACTGAGTTTTAGATCAGATGGTTTCAATCACTCTTAAGAAAACCTAAAAAACCCTAAATGTGTTAACATCTTAATTTCAAAATGAATAAATAATTTGGCACAATTTTAGTATTAATAAATACTAAGTTAGTCTTCTTACTTATGTTGGGATGAAGTGGGTAAAGGGATAAATACTGATCTACATTGATATGCAATGGCAGTGGGTCTTCAGGCAGTGGCCAGCAATGGTAAGCAGCATAGGTGTTTATGGGGTTTCTCCTAAGGTACAAATAGGCTAAACATCAACTTTTTCCCTTATTTAAGTCAGGAATCGATCAGGAACTTACAATGATAAAACTGGAAGTTAACATATTTAAAGTATTTTAAATTCCTGAAATTACTTGCTCTTTTTTTTTTTTTTTTTTTACTTTGTTGATAAGTATATTGCAGCTTGCCATTTCAAATCCTCTTTAGAGTTAACAGAGCCAAAAAAGATGACTGTATAAGTAAGTGATCTGTGACAAGATACATAGAGGTCCATAGTTTAAAGCCATCCTCTGTTCAGCCAACCACAATTTATGTAGATCCCACATACTAAGCTGCCACTGATGCCTTTGAGCAGTAGACACATTAAGTTTCCAAACCTGTCTGCATAGCAGCTACCTACAGATGAACAATGTTTTCAAGATGCACTTTGATAAAGAATTTCAGGAATATGCATGAAGACTGCTGCCATCAAAGGAAAGGCACTGGCAGCTGCAATGGGTAATGACAAGTAATATGCTGATGAAAATAACCAAAATGGAAAAGAAACACACAAATTGTGTCTTTTAAGAGCTGATGCAGAAAAAAACCCAACACAGTAGGAAGCCTCCTACCTTTGGAAAATAAAAACACCAACAAATTTGAACAACAAAGCGAATCTTAAAAAGACTGACCTGTGTTTAGGAGATTCTACTCACTGTGGTTCTAAACGACCTTGTTGTTTCTTTTAACTACTTAGCATAAACATTACTATCTAGTGTAAACATTTTGAAATACTATGTAGCTGTGTCTAGTAATTTCCTTAAGAGTTAATGCTAAATTATTTCCTATCCACTATTCTTGATATGAAATGATTACAAGCTACTCTCTAACTATTCTAATAACTGCTACAAAACCATACAATTCATATTTCTTATTTTCAGCCCAAACCTCCTTTCCCAGGTTTATATCAGCAATCAGAGCAGGTTGCATTGCTTGATGGTAGAGCACAAGTATTTTGTAATGTCAGATCAAAATGATGGGAAAACCATTTTTTTCTTCATCACCTGTTACACTTGTCTCCTAAAGAATCAACCTGCTCCCAGAGGAAAGGGGGAATCTACAAAGTCCTGCAAATGTTTTCGGGAACAGCGTAAAGATGAAAGGCTAGAGCTGAAAGGAAATTAGGCAGATGATAGTTTTAACAGTTGAGTGGAAACATAATTTTCTCACCTTCCTGTAACAGGTACTGGACCAATGTCCTGGGGCAGTTCTTGCTCACACAGGTCAGTCACAGTGTGCTGTTGTTCACCATTATCCAGAATAGTGCAAGAATATCATATGGCTTTCAGCTTCCTCTCATTTAAAAATGCTTTTAAGACAAGTCTCTAGAGGTAAGTAGGACAACAGAGAGTGATGCAGGCTGTTGTTCTTATGACAGGTGAGAGTGTAGTGATTTACAAACCTGGAAAAGCATTTATGAGAAGTCCAAATCCTGGGTAGATCGAAAAAAGATTTATACAACACTGATGTCAGCTGAAAGATATCTGTGCTTCTTTATAGCATGGGTGCTTCTCATCAGGAAAGAAGCAGACCTGAATGTGAAGCTTAATGTGAACTAGTATCCCAAATTGCCTTCATGAATTCACTGGATATGGGATGAAGCTGAATCATCTTAGTTCACATAACTTTAATCACTCAAGCAATATTGTGGTCCTTTCTTTCCTCTGACAAAGCTTTGCAGAAAACAGGCGAAAGCATGCTGTTGAGGAGACTGAAACTGTGTGGCAGGAAATAGATTTTCAAGGGAATCCTCAGATAAAACTAAATACTGGGGAATAAAGGCAATGTGATTCACCCTTCTGTTGCTCTGAAAGAGTGAATGTATATTCCTTTGACAACCATTCTCTCTCTCTTTATATGAAACTCTAATTAACGATATGGGCTCATTTAATTATTTCCTCTCTTTGGGATGGACTGTAATCAGGCCTTGCTCAGGTGTGGAGAGAGATGGAATAAAAAATAATATTTCTGCTCCACATATGATCCAGCCATATGTGTGCTTGATACCAACAACTGTACTTTGCAAGTGTGACGAATTGCTTTGAAAAGGGACCAGGATTTCAACAGAATCTAAAAGAGGAACTAGTTTCTAAAGGTGCCTTTAACGATTTTTCCAAATATCACTGAATTACCATACAAGACAAATTTGAGACACATCGTCATTTGTAATTAAGCCAGTCATTGTGAATTCAAAATCCTGCGCATCATTAATGGTATACATTTTTATCATGTTTACTGCCCTATAATCTAACAATTAGACACTTAGCAGCCACTTTAGTCCAGAAAAAACATCAGAAGTCAGTTGTATCATTTCCAGTTTCCTTTTCCCTAATAATCGCATGCAATTACTTTTCAGCAATAATTAGCTAACAGAAGTTAATCTTGCTATATAAGATAGGGTGTTTTTTTTTGCTTTTAAGAAATCTAAGATGCAACGCATCTTTGCACTTAAAAAACAAACATCTCACTCCCTTACAGAGGAACTTAGAGAAAAAAATTTACACTGAATATGAAAAAATAAGAGAGACTGAAAAATAGAACATTTTACAGTCACTGAAAAATCAGGGCACAAGGCAGCAAGGCCTCCCAAGCCACTGAAACAAAGGACAAAGGATTCTTACACACAGACCTGGTTTTCCTTTGTCTGTTCTCACTTAAAAAGCATCCTTGCAAATGTGTTCAGCTCAGAAGGTGATATCAAAAACAACTGGTTAGAGATCATCATGGTATTATTAATTATACAAACCGAATTTAATCAGAAACTGCAGACTCCAAACAGGATTTTTTTTTTTTTTTTTTTTGACAGAGACTGTTAAGAAAACATTTATGGTAATGCCAGCGCATCTGCTGATTACAGTCAAAGCTGCAGGATGCCAACATTAAATCACTGAACCATCCAGACAGCTTCTTGGTACTTGAATTTCATTCTAATAATAATTTGTTGTGAAATTCACCTAAATCTGAAAATTAGCCAGAAAATGTTTACAAAGAATATAGGTAAGAGTAAATAAAGCAAACATAAAATGGATTTGCTTATGAAAAAAGATATCTAAAATAGATGTTTGGCACTCAGACATTTCAGAACTGCATCCAAATTAATGCATCTCTAAAATAAACTAAGCATCCTAAGAACAGAATATAATTTTATCATCCAACTCCTATTGATTGTGACCTATCACTTTTTGTTAAGAAACGTTAGCGTGTTTGTTTGTTTAATATAAACACAGATTAGCCATTCGAAGGCAGCCTGCACCACTTAAAATCAATTTTTAATTCCTGACACCTGAGGATTCTACACAGAACAATATACTTCATTGTAAAGCTTTAATTGATGCATCTATGTGCTGCTGAGGGTGATTACTTGAATAATAAGCATAAGAGATGTGATCTGGTTGCTAAGCAAATGTGAGTAAGAGAAAAAGCCCAAGAAAGGATGTAACAATGAATCAGGGTGTGATGACAGGATAATTATTCTATGAACTGTCATGTTGAAGGACTCTCAGAACATTGACCTGCACATGATCACACACCAGAAGATTGCTTGAGGAGCAATTAAAATATTAATGCATAAATCCAGTCAGCCACAAAGAGATAAATATATGCTTAACTTGTTTATCTGTAGCAAGCACGGTCAAATGCTTTCTCATGTTAAATGTAAATGCTTGAACAGTTCAAGAATTCAAAGGACAACAGATTACAGTAAAGACCATTGAAGTTTATCTGAACTAGCATTATGAACTAGCATTAATGTCTAGTTTTTTTTTTTCATCAGTTACTCTGGGCATCCAGCTATATATTATTCATACTGTGACACCTTAAAGCACAAAATCTGTTCACCGACTTTCTGTAGGAAGCTGAAAAAATGTCATCCTATCAAAATACGCTTAAGGTTGTAATCCAATGTGTTAAAAAAGAATTACTGTTTTGGTGTGTTGACCCTGAGCAACAGCCAAACATCCATCTGGACTCTTGCTCGCTGCCCTTTTCCATGGGGTAAGGAGAAAATAGAAGAAGGTGAGAATACTTGTGTATAAAGATATCAGTTTAATACAAACTACAAGAACTGATACTAGCAAAGTAAATTAGGGAGGTAATTCACTACTTTCCACTGGCAGGCAGATGCCCAACCACCTCTTGGCAAGCAGGGCCTCAGTTACTTGGGAAGGCAAATGCCATAAACTCAGGTGTTCCCTCCTCCATTCCCTGAGTTTTTACTGCTGAGCATGACATCACATATGGTATGGGCTATTAGTTTGGGTCAGCTGTGCTGATTACAATCCTTCCCAACCTCTTGCCCTCCCCAAGACACCTTCCTGGATGTTTTTTAGGGCTGGAGGGAGAGAAAAATTGACACAGTGCAAACAGTGATGTGGTACCACTACTCTTTTAGTCACCAATAGGAAGATCAATAGCACACTGGCTCCACCCCAAGCACACCCAGGAAAACTGCAGATGCTGTGACAGCTCTGTACTCGGCTGTCTCACATATCTAAATTTGATGAAGGCTGTTTACATGACTATCTTGAGACTTTCAAGGCTGATTTAAACACAATTCCACTTTTTTCTTTTTGTATTTTCATTCAGACATTTACTCTATCAGTTCATAATGGCATACACTCCTCTACAAGCCCAGGCTTCAGCTCCAAGCACATACCCCATGACCACATCCAAGCAAGGTATTCTGCATTTCTTTCTCACCTGTAAATGTGCAGACACACTTGAACTACCTTTAAAGCAGCCTGTTCATGGTAGAAATTTTTGGGTGAGCTTCACCAGTTTTGTGGATTCACTGAGGGTTAGTACTTAGCAGCTATACTGATCATAGATGCCCACCCCGTGTAGACAAAGAATCTCACAAAACAAACTATTTCCTGAACCAAGCTCGTCTGTGCTGGAAACCACTTGATTGCTCAGAAGAAGAATAAATTCAGAAATCTCCTCACTTTATTCCCCTCCTGTTATTCCCTATGTAACTGAAGATACTGGAAGACAGCCAATTAGGAGAAGCTCTGTGGATACTCTTAAAAAATTTAAAGCCACTGAGAATACCTGAAAAGATTTTTTGGAACACAAGGTAAGCATACATTTTGCGTGCACATAAATTCATACAGACGAGGATGTCCCATAGGTTGCCCTCACATCAATCATTACACAATTCTAAAGAAGAAATTTATTTTTTTCTCGTAGCATAAAGAGCCATTAAAAACTCCTTTTATGAAAGAAACTACATATAATAATTACCACAATGACACTTCTTTTTAAAACAAATATGCTCTATAAACACATTGCTAGCTCATCAATTAAGTTACCCATACTAATTATGCTAGAGTTATATTCTCAAATCTTTTCTTGTTTCTTCATCAGTGCTCATTTCAAAGCTATGCTGAAATAGCTTTAAATGCTAGAGAAGGAAAACAAATGCTATTGAAAAAAATCTTTCATTGTTCAGGAGCTCACTGTAGTTCTAAGTAAAATTTATTAAAGTAAAAAGCTCAAGCGTGTTAGTACCAATTTCTAAATAACATCCTATAGAAGAAATACAATTTTCAGTTTTGTGCAATAAAATACCACCTACAAATCAGATTTTCAGTATTAGCCAGCAATGTTAAGAGTAACAATTCAGCAGGCTCCAACGATGTTTGTAATACTTTGAAGCAAAAACAGCAGGCAAAAAATTTATATATTTTTATTCCAGAAACATCTTAACTGAGAAAAACTATGAAGAAAGGAGTAGGAAGGGAGAATATCCTTTGCCACTAAGAATTCCACTATTGCATTCAATAATTTAGCTTACACAATCTAAAAATGTTTGCTTTTTTTGAGCTTACTAAGCATGCAGGTTTTGTTCCATAACCCAAGTTCAAAATCAGGACAGTTTCAGTGAGCTGAAGTGGATGTATAAATTTAACTCTTGTTATCTGAGAGTACACAGCTTAAAGCAAAGTTTCGATTACATTTCTGTGGGTGCATTTATCATTAAATTAAGAAACTTTTTCGTGCATGGCAATGAACACTCTAAAAAATTTTCAATTAAATTTCAAAGAAGAAACCAAAAATCTAACTGGGCTTATTATAACTAAAGCTATGTAATATATAGTATTTGTTAACGATGGATACACATATATTTCATCTGGAGAAACAAAAGCAGTTCTTCAGTGTTGTATAAAATTATTTTGAAACAGGAGTATGCATAATCCTCTGTGTCCTTGTGCCTGACCAAAGGCTGTTGAGCCCAATGTGAGATTCACTGGACCAAATGAATTCGTGCTGGTTGCCTTAGGCTCCCTTCACAGTCAATGAGGAGAAACAAGAGCTTCTAAACTGCACTTCATTTCATCCTAATAGAGATGCTTTGAACAGGTAAAGAGAGTTTGCAGGAAGTAACTCAGACGTGAAAGACTGCATTCCAGACATCTAAAGGTAACTTCTTTATCTGGAAGCTTCCAACTTTTTACTGCAGCAGAGTCTGCATAAAAGGTGGACATGGTAGTCTGGCCAGTGACAGATCATACGTTCTCCATCAAGCAGGGAAGGGTGCAAATTCAATGATTTTAAGGCCTGATATAACTGTGGGTATTGATCTCACCACCTATTTACCACAAGCTATAGAATATTACGAAGTTTTCTGGCTGCATACAGAATAGAATTGCAATATATCATATTCTGGTTGCTACAGCGAAGAGTTTGGATATAAGCAGGAGATTTGTTTTGTATGTAAAAGACAGACAAGAATTGTAGATGGGAAAGCTGTCATGATCAAGTTCACTGCTCAGCCATTAGCTATTACAAGTTTTTTCTTCTTAAAAATCCTTCGTGTTGTCTAGCCTTTTTCTTAAGTAGATTAAGATCTTACAGTTGTTTAGGTTCCTGTCTCTCACAGATTTGTGATACCCATACTCTTCTGTAGCTTTATAAATTTCTAATAAGCTTGAAACATACTCTGGATTTAAAATCAGCCTATAAAATAAATGATTCCTAATTTTGTACTGGAATATGGAATCTTACCCTTACATGAAAATCATCCCTGCTTTAAACTGAAGTTGACTTAGATTTAGTCTTGGCCAAGCAAAACTTAAAAACTCCAGTAGTGTACATTCAAAGTTACGAATCTCACATCCACGGAGGACTTAAGTGCTTATATTTAAACTCTAAGGATGAAGATATAAAACTGATGCTTTCTGTGACAAAGCAACTCCATGATTTTTAGCAATTACTTGGTCCTGTGTGTTTAATTTCTTGTTATGATAGCTAGGTTAGTAAATAAGAGAATTAAAGGAAAAGTGTTTTGAGTTCCACAGAAATATCTGGTAGCAATGCTTATGTAGAGTACGCATCAAGTTATTAAAAAAAGAAAAAAAAAAGGATAAAAATAGCATGTATTGATAAAAACTATAACAGCACCTGTTATTCAACACTGCTTTAATTCATATAGTCTTACTGCCATTCAAAATAAGCAGTAAAAAAAATAAATGTTTCCATTGGATCTTATAACCATATTTTATGCATATATTAAAGATTACTTGCCTCACACTTGTAAACGATCTGAATATGATGTTAAATTTGAATTATTCCATAAAAATTAAAATTAAAGAATTACGAAAAGAAAGCATTAAGGCTTCAGCATGGGAAATAATAATAATAATGAAAAACAACACTCAAAGGTATTTTTTGTATAAAACAAACACATGCAGCTAGTTAGGACTCTTCTGAAGAGACTATTTTGATTAGTCTTTTCATCATATTTAACACTATATTCAGCCTTTCATTCAGAAAGAAATCCGTATGACCTATGCCCATGAGAATTAATACAGTAATGCCATTTCCCTTTTCAGATTATACACAGCTCCATTTTCTTTTACACATGTAGGAATGACTGTGACACACACAGGTCCAGATTTAGGAGACTCCTTTTATAAAGGACAAGTACATAAACTATTTGTAGGTGGCTGAGATTGTTCTGTACTCTACCAAATACACAACTATGTAATTTTTGAGTCTAAAATGAAGTATGGGATATTGTCTACAAATGCTGTGCAACTGCTAGTGATGACCTTCATTTAAATAAAATCATTGTAGAGTATGGTAGGGCCGGTGTGGAATTATTATGCCTGATTCTGCAGGACAATAATGGCAAAGAGATTGCATTGTTGTCATTGTTTAACACTGGCCCAGCAATTAAACCGAGTATCAGATGCTCTCTATTAATCTCTCTCTTCTCCCTGATAAAGAAAGGAGAGAGAATAAGGGAGAGAGACTTATGGGTTGGAAACTAAGCTACACAACTTTAATGACACAGTAATGATAAATAGGAAAAATTATTAAATATATACAAATATACAAATATACAAGAAAATGGATACCACATTCCTCCCCCCTCTCCTCCAGTAACTCTCACGTCACCACCGAGGCTGCAGGGCAGCTCTGGGAAAGTCCAGGCTGGACTCCTGGAGTTGGCAGCAGTTGGGACCTGGAGGCAGGAACACACAGATATGGGCTGGCACGGATCAGGACCACAGGCAGACGAACGGACGGAATCCTTCCAGGATGCTGGGGTGAAGGAAGGGAAGCAGGAAAGGCAGGAAGGGCAGGCAGCCGGAAGCTGGAGGCAGGAAATCTGGCTTGGCCCTTGTGATCCCTCAAATTTATACTGGGTATGACGTATATGGGATGGAATACTCTGTTTGGTCAATTCTGGCATCTATCTTGTCCGTTCCTCCCTAAAGGAGGGCTGCAGGTGGGACCTCTTTATTCCTTCTGGAGGGTAAAATGTTTTCCTCAGAGCTGAGCAGTGTCCTTGGCTCTGCATACCAGTCTCTAGCAGTAACTATAAACATCGAGTGTTATCAGTCCTAGAAGCACACACTGTCTGAGAAACTTGCTGTTAATTTCAGCAAGTGCGACTACTTACTAGAGACTTAGCTAAAAGCAAAAGTACAAGACAGAAAATCACCTTTATGCTGGCCCAAACCAAGACAATTGTCAAGGGACTAGCCAAGGGAAAAAGGCAATCTTCAGAGCACAATTAAAAGCACATACTTTAGATATCTGTTGCCTACTGATTATAGAGTCTAGTATAGATTAAATAGTGACAGCAAGCAAACCAGATCCCCTGTAATCAATCAGAATATATCTACATCAGACTGAATTTTATTTACCTGCTAACTCTGCCTGAGAGCTGACAGCTTTGAATAGCAGTTTCATAGAATCATAGAAAACTAGGGTTGGAAGGGACTTTAAAGATCATCTAGTTCCAACCCCCCTTTGGGGGGCAGGAACATGTCCCACTAGATCAGGTTGCTCAAGGCCCCATCCAACCTGGCCTTCAACACTTCCAGGGAGGGGGCAGCCACAACTTCCTAGGGCAACCTGTTCCAGTGTCTCAGCACCTTCACAAGAAAGAACTTCTTCCTAAATCCTAACCTAAATCTCCCCTCTTCAAGTTTAAAACCATTTCCCCTTGTCCTCTCACTACACATCGGTATAAAAAGCCCTACCCCTGCTTTCATATAGGCCCCCTGCATATATTGGAAGGTTGCTATAAGGTCACCTTTGAGCCTCCTCCTCTTCAGGCTGAACAACCTCAATTTCTGATAGATATCCTTTAAAACTGTGTTGGGTTTTTTGTTTGATTGTTTGTATGTTTGTTTTTGGGTTTTGTTTGTTTTGTTTTTGGGTTTTTTTCCCCCAAGCAAAAATGGCATAAGTCAGACAGAAAAGTGAGGTGAAGGAGCTAAACGAAGCATATGCCAGAGAGCATATGCCATGGTTGAGCGTAGGGTTGTGGATGATATCTGGCTGGCTGTAGAGAACGCACCAGACAACTTCCCAGTCAGAAAGATTTGTAAATCTTGCTATTCAGAGGATAGCGAGTCTTGAGAGCTTTAAAGGGGGATGTGAATGTCATTAGGAGGAGACTGCTCTTGTTGCACTACTTCAGTAACAGACTAGTTCCACCTGCAACCCTTTTTGTGAGGATTTCATTCTAACTCAGGTCATGACGAGAGAATAGCTTCTAACCCTGGGACCTTCACCAGTTCTAGTTTCAACCAACTTTTTGATTTGTAGTTTCACTTATTTTTAGCTGGTGTTTAAGACTACCTTAAAAAGACAGATTAGGAAAATAGCTAATGGTCATAAAATTACTGTGAGATACAGTTAGTTTTATATATTTCTATAACATATTGAGTACATATGATTCTGCATTAGCTGATAAAACATCTTGGAAAGAACTGAACACTTGTGATGGATGGTTTTGGAAAATCATTTGCAGCTGCACCAAATAGCATATAGGGAAAGGAAGGAAAAGGAAAGGCAAGATACCAAATTCTTGATTATATAAATCTAAAGCTCTGACCAGCATTTAAATTTTGTGCAGAATCACTTTACTTGGAGACATGGAATCCACTAAATAGGAGCATTTAATGATAGAAAGCCACAATATAGTACGATGCTGGAGCTAATTTAAGAAAGCATTTTCATCACCTGCATTTTTTACATTTGAAAAAACATGGGAGGAAAAAAATAGAAATAAAGAAATGACATGAATGTGAAAAAATACCTTTGATATTGTATCTTTTTGCTTCATATGGATTCTCTTGGAGTACAATTAAATGTCCTTTATTACTACCAAAGCAGAAGATTTTTTGGGTGAGGGGATTGAAATAATATAAATCTAGATATAGCATTGGTTTAGTATCTTATTATTAAAAGTATATTTATTACATCCTCTTGATCTATTTATTAAAAGATAAGGAAAATATATAAAAATAGCTATTACAGAGCACAACAGAATGTTCACTAATGTGAAATCACCATTCCTGGAACTGTTTATGTTTAAACATAAAGGCACTTCAGGACATGCTCTCACAGATAAACCATAACCCATAAACTTTCTTGGACAAAATTTGAAGATTTTCTTAGTTAAGTCTTCAAGTAAAATGTTTCATAGAATAACTGACACAGTATTTCCAATATTAACAATGAAATGCAACAGCTGATTGAAGACAAACATTTCATCCTTACAATTTGAAGGAAATGATATCTTTATCCTTGTAGGTTTTATTCTCATGCATAGGAAACACTACATTTGTCCTCATTTAAAAATTTGGTCTTCAATGTTTAATATCCTGTGTTTGAAAATTCAGAAGTCTATCTTTTTTACTAGAGAGAAACAGTAGTTTAAATAGGATGCATACAATTGCAAGTAAGACTGTGACAGCAGTATCACAGCTCATGGTAGCCAGAGTTTTGTAAAAAAAGCAATTGAGGAGTAGGAGAGAAAATGTCTTTATTTCAGATTGTAAGGAATACTCTAATAGACAGAAGCAATTAAAAAGATATGCACTGGTACACCTTTTAGAAACAGGCATAGGGAAATGCCTTGTGTCCAGTGTTAGTTAAAGACAGACATCTTCTTGTGGAAAATAAACCTCTTGAGAAATGAAAAAAAAATGCAATACATGACCTGCTCTGGTTCTTTGAAGAAAAACTTTCATTACCGGCCATAAATCACTTTATTGCAATTATCTCTGTGCTACCTGATGACTGCTATTTGGAAAAAAACAGTACTCTTTCCATTCCCACTGCATTTATTGCTTTTAAGCAGTGGTAAGAAAAAATAATTTTCCAAAGTATATAAAACCCATATGCATAAACCCACCCCAAATAAAAGCAACATTATTTAACTCACTGTTTATTTAAAAATACTTGACTTTATATATATGTACATATACACACACACATATATATGCATATATATATTTCTCAGTTGATTTTAGTTAAAAGAAATACCACACACTTGTTAATGGTTCATGACTATAATATAAAACCTGTGGAATTATGCAGTTACTGTATCACAACGGGAGGAATAATCTCTTGTAGAGTGACATGTTTCCTTATGTCACAGCTATTCTTCCTTTACAAAAGCTGTTACTTTGATGGGCAGGACAAATGCCTGCCATATATTACTATGCAGTCCATTACAATGGGTTCATTCATATTTATAATACAATCTCTGATGTTGATGAAATCACTTTAGACTTCACTATTATTTCAAACAAATCCATAACTGAGAAAAAGGCAGGCTGTTGACAGGAGTTAATGTGGGTTTTACTCTGTTTACAATTGCTTTCTAATCTACTAAATGGCTGTGAAAATTGATGCACTGTTAGAAGTGCTTTTGAACACTACTACAGATAAAGGGCTGTTATACTGCAGTAATCTCTGTAATGCTAAATTGAATTTTTGACAGTGGTTTTTTTTGTTTTTCCAATCTGAATGTGACAAGGTAGGTTACTCAATTTATGGTAAGCTTAATTCCATCAGTGCAAAGCATTTTGCCTCCTTTATTAATTGAGATGCCTATTACTGCTAGAAAAAAACACAACCAAACCAAAAAACCAAACCAAACAAAAAAAACTTGTAAAACTTAGAATATGTATTTTTTTGATCAAATTTGTGATCTGTTGGAGCTATGCAAGCAAATCCTCAGCAGGCTAAACATAGTAGTGTTTGAAGAACTGCTTAGCTTGCCATGAAGGTAAACATATTCTGCTTAAATAACACAAAATAAAATTTAGGGTTAGGTGATAAGCCAATAAATAATTTCCCAGTTTGATTCTAGGGAACGATGTAAATAGAGTGATTTAGTTACATGAGCAAAGATATCACAAAGACATGAAAGTCCAAAGAATGTACACTTTAATTTACCACCCTGAAAAGAAAGTAAATTGGAAAACAGTAATAAAGCCTTTTAAACTTCAGATCTCCCTGTTAAGGTGCAAAGAAACACCAAGGCTGCTGTTGATGTCAAACAGAAGTACAGATGACTTTGGTACTGTAGAATAGGTGCCCTAAAAAAATTCCTGACACGCTTCTCTGAAATATCTGGTTTGTCATTAAAACCTGAGCCTGAGGAATGCAAGACAAAATATCTTTTTACATTAATGAAGGAGCTGCTAATTTTCTATATGGATATGAAAATATTACTAAAAATTAATGAACAGAACTTTTACGTGTCTTCTGATTTAAAGAAACCCTTTATATCCAACACATTTAAGTTTTTTAAAGTTAATTTCACTTTTTAATTTGCTTATGTGTTTAAGTTCTACAAGATTTACCAAAAGAAGTGTAGTTCTCTCAGATAATAGAATAGCTCAGGTTAGGAGCAGACCTCTCTCAAGGTCAGCCAGTTGAAGTCCAGTTTCAAAGTTAGATACAGTTGTTAAGTTGATCTTAATTTTTTTAAAAAACTAGGCTGTTAAAATACAAAGATGCAGAATTCATAATTCAGCCTTGGTGACATTTAATCATATCAGCTGGATTAAGTAGTTTAACATAACACAAAAAATGCCCACACATTTTGTGCAGGACAGTATGATCAGTCTACTCAGATCAGTAATAAGTAAAACTCACAGTCTGTCAACTAAGGGACCCAAATATGTATTAAACAGGTTTCATGAACAACAGAGCTCACAGAACATTTTATTTCTTTTGCAAAATTTTTTTTTTCCTATATGACTTAGTTATTTTCTTGAATGCTCGCTTTTTCTACTTTCCATTTTCAAAAGAAAAAACATGTAAGAGCTAAAGTCTGTAATTTTTACTGACTCAGATGAAGAGCTATTAAGTTAAGTGCTGCTGAATTAAGTCTTATGGAGCCTACAACATAAAGAATAAATAAAAGCTTGGTATGTAAAGACTGAATTATTTTAAAATATGATAAAATTGTAAGAAGGTACTTCTGGAGCTGCTTTAAAATGTACTGGGAACAGTCATCACTTACAAGCTATCACTGATTGTTTAGAAGTGCTGTATTGATTGCAGCTGCAAATAGAATTTCTCCCCCTACCAAGTTAAGTAAAATATTACTCAAAGGAGTTACACAAAAAAGTTATTATTTTGCTTGAGCAGGATTAAGAAAAAGGAAAATTTGCTGCACACCTGTCATTCTTAAATATTATTTTCTTATATTGCATCAGCTAATACAACCTCTTAGGAATAAAATTATTTCTTAGTGAACATCTTCTAAATGCTGCTAAGTATCATTCATCCCAACTTGCAGTTATTTCTGAACCGTAAGCAAAGAAGCCATCTAGTTTAGCAGCCCTTCTTACTTCAAATACTGTTACTGTTCACAGAAAAATCACAAAAACTGTTAAGGCCTACCATTTCAGCAGAGGTTCTGATCTGTAGAAGTGTATTATAAAATGTTGCTTTCAAATTTTCAAGTATCTAAATCAGTCCTTTAAAACTACAATAGAATAAAAAAGAACCTTAAAAGGCAGTTTTATAATTTGTGAATATTTGTGCTTCTCTTAACAATCACTTATAATGTAGCAAACTTATCATTCCTTAGACTAGAGAGAGTGGTAACTCCTTTGTTTAGTCTCACAGTTGAAAAAGTTGATAGAGGAAGTGTTCCCTTTGGTGTATTAGAATAGATTTACCAGACAACACTTCTAATTATGGCTGAATGACCTATTCCTAAATATGACTGAAAGACCTTGTGATGTGCAGCTCAGTCCGAGCTAATGTATATATTCCATTCTTCAGATATTTCAAGAATCATGTGGGGTTTTTTTTCTCCCTACAATTTGAATTTAAATCATATTTCTAACTTAAAGTTGTTCTGATTATAAGAACATTTGAAAGAACTCTATAAAGTTGCAATTACAGACATGCTAAGATCTCATCTAGTAGATTACAGGTTTTCAGTAAGCACAGTGGCCATGAAAGCCCTGGTTATAAAGGCATGCTAAATTTTTGGAAGACTAACTCTTTGGAAGGCTAACTCATGGAAGAAAAGCAGAAATTAAAGTTATATGGACACCCTGTACAACCAAAGTGAAAAGAGATAATGGAGAATGAAAAACTATACGCCTATAAAGATACCAGACAGGTTAGATAGCAGGCATAATGAATGTAGTAAAAACTGAAGATGGAGTTATTGCTAGTTTGGAAAACAATATAGGGTGTCAGCTGAGCATTTAATGTGTCACAACTTGAAGCATGATTCTGGAAGGCTGGATTTCTTATTTAAGTACAAAGGTGAGAATGACTTGATAGAAAATGTTGCTTCTGTGAAAGCAGCAGCATCTCTGCTCTAGCAAGCTGACATACACATGATAGACCAAACATACTTCTGTAGAACTAGACCTACAGAAGCTCTACCTTACCATGCACTAGAAAGAGACTCCATGCTAGCAAACGGTCATGAGCTGTAATAAAGCTGGCTGACTTGCAATTTGTGGAAATTAAAATGACCTACTTTGAATAGTGTTTACAACACAAGGGATTTGCTTATCTGGAACAGAATTCGAACAAATTTAATAAAGCCATCCACAGACAATTAGAAGGTTGACTGAGTATTTCATAAATACACAAACTTGAATATACCTACTTGATTATAAATGAACTCTAGGTGCCAAGAAGATGTGAATTTTTAGCTAACCTGTCAGTAAGAAAAAGACCTTTGAACAGCTGCCTCATAGAACTGTAAAATCCTACTTTGTCTAGAACAAGAGGTGGAAATAAAGCAGTCAGGTCATTTAATGCTTCTTTTATTCCTTTTCCTGTATAACCAAACCACAGTTTTGCAGTCTATCCATACTGGAATAAATCTGAAATAAACTGGTATTTTTCTTTAGACTTTCATATGAACACGGTAGTTAGGAAACAAGTTTGCCCCCCAGATGGCACTAGGATAGCTTTACGTGTGTTGCCATAATTATTCACTGAAAGTATGTTCCCAAAGTGCTCTGCAATAGACAGTAGACAGGCAGATTTACTTTAAAAGAAATATACTGTAAAATTTTACCTTTTCTCTTGGTATGTTACAGTTCACAATCATCTACACAATATGAACCTAGAAATGGGTGTAGACAGTCATCTCCCATCCCTCTTAAAAGCCTGTACAGATACATTCACTGAGGAAAGGTTTGCTATTTAGGGATGGGGAATGATAAAGAATACCTGGGACTGCTAAACAATTGTAGGTGTCTGCATTTTTAAGTAATTTCAAAAGGGAAGCTAAGCTGAGAAGGCATCTTCTGAATCCTAAACATGAGAAAGAATACCAGAAAAGAAAGCACACCAGAAAGCACACCACCAAGCAGAGGAATGACATCCCTATAGAGTGATGTTCCCGTTTAGGTAACTCATTGCAATGCATGAAAAATCTCAGTAAAGATTCTGTAAAGCTTTTCTTTAAGATTTTGACATTAACTTTTGCCCATCTATACAAGCAATATTACAATACAAGGAGTTATTTTTTGCATGGCCTGATCAGATTTTAGAGAAGAACAAAACATTTGCTCTGAAGCTACATTGCTAGTATATATAGAATTGATACGTTGATAGTATATAATAGCAGTATAGAAAAGACATCAAGCTACTGTAGAGCATCCAAAGGAGAGCAGCAAGGATGGTGAAGGGTCTAGAAGGGATGACTTATGGAGTGGCTGAAGTCACTTGGCCTGTTCAGTTTGGAGAAGAGGAGGTTGAGGGGTGACCTCATTGCAGTATATGGCTTCCTCACAAGGGGAAGAGATGGGACTGGTACCAACTTCTTCACTCCTGTGACCAAAGACAGGACTCTGGGAAATGGTAGGAAGCTGAATCCAAAGAGGTTTAGGTTAGATATCAGGAAAGTTTTTCACCCAGAGGGCAGCTGAGTGGTGGAACAAGATCCTCAGGGAAGTGGTCACAGCACCAAAGCTGCCTGAGTTTGGATTTGGAGGATGCTCTAAGGCCCATGGTATGACCCTGGGGATGCTCCACACAGGGACAGGAGTTGGATTTTATGATCCTGATGGGTCCCTTCCAACTCATCATATTCTTCGATTCTATGATTGAAATTGCAGCCACGGGCCAAAATTCTACCATCTATCCCTATCCTAGCACCTGTAATTCACTACAACTCAATTATCTTCCTCCTTTTAATACACTATTTTCTCTTGTATTTCTATTCTGTATTTCTACTCTAACACAAAAATGTAGGTAAGAACATAAAGTACGATACTAGAAAGCTGATTATCTCACGCAACCAATCAGACTGGAACCTAATGTAACTTTTGCTGCAATGCAGTTTAAAAGGAAATGTCCTGTAAGTACCTGTTTTTCCTACCACTCAAGTTGCCTTTGGTATGTTACAAGTTTTTCTGAGAATAGGAGCTTTAGTAGCACAGTTTGGACAGCTAAATCTGTTTCACCTTTTAATAAATCACATTTCCTGAAATGCTATTCAATAAAAACATAAGGTTATTATGTATAGGCAAATAGAATTAAAATCACAGTAATATTTCATAATGCAATATTTCTAATGTTTAAAATTAATGACATTTAGCATTTTGTTACTAGCATTGGATAAAATTACTCTGGAAAAATTGTTTCAAGAAGAAATAAAACATGTTGTTTTGTAAGTACTCATATCTCTTTGAATTCCTTTAGTAGGAAGGAAGCTGATCACCAGAATATTTTATAACAGCCAATTCCATTTCTTAACGTATTATTTTTCATTTCAGTTTCACTATTTCCAAACTAAAATATCAGATGAAGCCTGTCTTCAAAAGCATAAAGCTTATCATTTAGCTTCTATGACAGTTGTCTTTTTACCTACAAATCTTGTTTTTTCAAAAGAGAAAAAGAAATCAGATATAACTTTTATAATTTCTATTTCTTGTAATCATGTCTTAAGGAGATGGACATGGGAAGAAAAATCAATCACAAATGTCAGCACTGGATTTTTCCAGATATACATCGGTAATTTTTCAGAAGTTGTATTCTAGCAACATATACTTTAGGTCCAGATTGCCTGATTTACATTACCGACTCCCTGATCTAGCTTTGCTGAGAACTGAATTTCAATACAGGTGCTTGAAGTCAGGATGTGCTTATACCGTATGTGCTTGTACACTGTACTCAATCAACATCTCAATGCAGCAAATCACAATTACAGTATATTCAACAAGTGTAACATGGCAAGCATATTTATCTATCCATAACAAAGCAAAAAATGACATCTCTATGCATTTTTGTGAGCTAGCAGAGATGAGTGGGCAACAATTATCTTCCTTATTGCCCATGTCTCCTTACCAAGAATTATTTAGCACCATAAACCAAACCCAAAGTATACATGCTGAGGTTGAAAAGAAGGTCCAAACTGGCATACTTTAGCTGCTTGTTAACTGTGTTTCTCCTAATGAATTGCCCTGTTGCTGTGCATCACTCTGATTGCAGTATAACAGCTTTCATCAGTCATTATAAATACGGCTTTGTGCCACATTATTTACATTCTTATTGCAAATAGCTAGAACTTCACATTATAATAATTCAGGGTATTGCTGCACTTGCTGAAAAATAATCTGGTAATACCTATTACATGATTTTACCTTAAAGAACCTTAAACCCAAATCTTTTGGGTTTTGGGTTTGTGGGTTTATTTAATACAATTTTGCCATGGGTATACTTCTACCATTGCCAAAATTATTGCCAATAACAAGGCTAAGTGAACTGGAATTCTACTGTTATTACACTTTGCAAACTGGGCTTCTCTTCTGGTCAAACTGTCACAAGGGGAAACTGATATCCAAAGCTTAAAATACGATTAGTGCTTGGAAATGAACTAGCACTGTAAATATGCATAAAAATTAGCTTATGAAAAATCTGAATCACAAATATGAACAATACTAAATATTAATCAGGTGGGTTTTCATAATATACAACTATTTTCTAGATATTTTCAGTAACATTTCATCAAAAGGCTTTATTTTCTTCCTAACATATTAGCAAGTGAAAAAAGAGGACAACAATTGTTATAAAAAATGTTGTTTGATGGGAGAGTTCCTTTGTAATATAGATTTTTATTAACTCTGTTATTTAACCAGGTCAAACAAAGGTCAATGAATTTCACACATAACTGACCTGCTCTGATTTCTAGTGAGTGACTTCTGTACAAGTCAGTGTTTATCATCCAAAAGTAAAAAATATAAAAATCCAAAAGTAAAAAATATAAAAAATATACCACAAATATACATTGAACAATAACTATTACAAAGAATATGTCACTACTAGTGTTTCTGAAAATCACAACTTTCATACTACTAAAAAACGAATGCCTGACACTTACTAATATGCATGTACATATATATAAAAATCATGTCAACACATATTTTATAAGCAAACACAGATGTGTGTATGTATATTACATTCAGCTTTTTTGACACGATAGGCTTTAGTATAACTATTAATGCCAACACAAGTTTTATTTATAATCTAAGCCAATATTTTGAAACAGTGGCTTGACAAAATCCAAGCTGGATTGGATAATAGCAAAAAGCTATTTTGCCTTTTCACTAACTTCTACTGACGAAGACAGATTTACCAAGTCCATTATAAGGATTCCAAAATAATATTTACAAAAAATAATGGGGGAAAGTACAAAGACATGAATAGATGTCTATAAATGAGGCTTTGTCAACAAAAAGGAAAAATAAAAGATAATAGAATCCTTTGAAAGAGGAACAATGGCATTTTTAAAATTTGTTTTTAACCTTCCTAAAATAGGGAACTAAGCTTCCTTTGTTCAAATATTAAGATCTTTTCAATGAACAGATAAACACATTATGTTGTATTTACCATGCTCCTCTCAGTATTGCTAAGTTTGTATTAGTCACCTCAAATTCAGGCTGCATTCAACACCACCTGACCCACACTGCTGTCAGACAAACCTGGTACTATGGTTTTCCAGGCTATAAACTTTCAGTAAGTAGAAAACAATTTTATTTTGATGGATGTGATATTAGGTATATTTAGTTTGTCATCTGGCTGCTTTTCTTCCCAATTACATGTTGGAAATGCAGTCCTAAAAGGGGCTTCTTTACCCTCATAGTTGATTATGAACCATACATCACAAATGTGGCACCTACAATAGATTTCTGTAACCTCTTTGGCAATGTAGCTACTTAATTCCATGTGAGAACTCGTTTTCAGTGCTATTTTTATAGTCTTTTAAATATTTAAAATGGTTTTCTAACATGATACTTCTAGACAACATCTTTCTCTTGAATGCTTTTTAGACTTTCTCTTGAATGCTAGAATCATCTTCCATCCAGTGAAGATCTGTTAATGCTGGTCAACTGCTGTAGCTGTGAAGCTAGTTCATCAAACTCTGATATGATAACCTTAATGGAAAATATTACATCTTCATCTCTAATGGAATTATTGTGTACTTATTGCATAACAGATTCCAATACTTCGCACTAACTATGAGACCAATTTGGTATCACAAAGTATTCTCTAGCATCACAGGATTATATATGGATCAGAAAAATAACTGGCAACCTCCTTTCATCAAAACGCTACATGTATCCTATAATACATAGGATAAGTGTAGAAAGGAAGAAAAAACTTAAAGATGGGGAAGTTCTTCACCGTAATAAATAAATATGCTGAATTTGATATGCTGAAGAGCACGCTGTAAATAGTTTTATAGTAAGTCAAAATCAAGAATTCAGTGTCTTTTGGTCTGCACATTATTCATTAACTATCAAGTGGTCTCAGGCTCAAGTCAGCTGAAATGTTCTGCATCTCCCAAGTACCATTAAAAACGTATTTTTCCCCAATTTTGCTATTTGGAATTTAAAAAAAAATAAACATATGCTATCCATCTTCAGTGCTAGTCTAGCTGAAAAATATATATATAATAAATTATATATATATATATATAATGTATTATATATATATTATATATAATAAATGCTTAATGTGGGAGATAAGAAATTTAATTAACCAGACATCTTACCAGAAAGGGGATTTTGAAATACTCCAGAAATCTGAGCTGATATCAGACAACCTATATATTCTCTTCTATTAGACATAATTAAGGAATAAAATAAAAACTGGTTTTCTACAGAACGGTATTATTTTTTTAAAGAACATTTTCAAGTCACTGGATATAACACTTTACTCAGTCTTTAAGAAGGAAATCATTACTTAGTGCTACTTATTAATAAAAATAGGTAGGAACACCAACATTTTAATTTAGATTAATGATAGGAATATTTTATATTCTCAAAAATTATTTAGAAAAGATGAAATAAATACAGATTTTATTAGCTTCAACATAAACCCAGCTCACGTTATTTTTTTGCATGGAAGAAAGTTCCTATTCCAAGAAATACTAAGGAAAAGGGGGCCCAGAAATATTGGCACATTTTTCAGAATGCAATGTAAAAGTAGTGAAATCCTATTATTTCATTGCAGAGAAAGTACATAAAGGTAGTAAGCAATCAACTTGATTAATTTGCAAAGCCTTCCATGACTTAAAATTCAGAAAGGTAAAGCAGAAAGCATGGCAATTGGATAGAATTAGTTAGGATAAATGTACAAAGAATAACTCAACTGTGCAAGGACAAAATATCCGAGCACAGAAAGAGATACAACTAGCAAAGGAATAAAAAAAAACCCACTCTATAATGATAAGGAGAAGACCAAATAAAGACTTAGTTCAGGACTCTCAAGGGAAGGAAAGCTTTGAGTTGAAGAAGCCACGAAATCTGAAAATTTTAATGACTTCTTTTACTTCAGTGTTCACTAAAATTATATTTTGAACTTAATTAATTTCAGTGACATAGCTCTAGCTCTGATATTTTTGAAGAAACTCCCCCAAAAAACTGAGTCTGATAAAATCCGACCCAGGGCATTAGTTAAAGTAACCTCAAAGAAAATTGCAGATACATTTGATAACTTTTAAAGAAGATATTTAAGAAAACTGGAAGAATTCAAAAGTCATGACTCTGATAATAACAAGGAGAGAAGTGTCAGAGAATCACTCAACACAAGTCAAAATGTAAGGCTGTTTCTAGGAGGCATGAACAGGTGCATCATCTTTTGAAATCTGTGAAATTACGCTTTAGTTCTTCTGTTCATCAACTCGACCACTTTCAGACCCTGAACTAAAAGAAAGAGGTTGATTTTTTCCTTTTAAATACACAGAGACTAATAAAAATCATGAACATTTGAAAAGCTTGATCAACAAGAACAGAAAAAAAGAATATTGTGCCATTCAGTCTACAGAAAACAAAATACCAAGAAAACCACGAAATGATAAAGGTACTTCAAAAGGCTACCTAAGCCTCTTCCTTATTCCCAAGATCAATGCTGTCTCTTGTCTTCTACAGAAAAATACTCAATTCAGTAATTTAAAAAAAATATATATACACACAAAAAAGTATTTACATATATATATTTTAGTGTATATACATACCTATATATATATATATATACACAAAAAAGTAAAAAAGGCAAACAAATATGCCAAAAAGAAACAAATACGCTGTTCTTTTTGTTGATTATGGATGTATTTGTCTCATTTTTTTCTTGAAAGCTCCATACAGAATGGTATCTGTATCCTTTGACTCACTATGTGAAAGGAAATAGATTAAATAAACTCTTACCTTAAATGACAGATTTTTCTTAGCTGCCCAGTATTCTCAACAGAATGACTGGGAATAATTATTTTCCCTTTCTGCTAGTTTTTCCCTTAACTTTCTCCCTGAATTGGGATAAGATTCCTAATTTTAAGTTATTCATAGATCAGTTCCTTCAGTTCTAGCCTACTAAGGAACAGCCCTTCTCTTTTTTTTACTACACATACACTACAATTCAGATCCATTTCTAGCAACAAATACTCATTATATATCCCTAAACATACATTAATCTCATTGCAGGATTAGGCAGCACAGCCAAAAATACTTTCCTAAAACTAGTTCTTTTAATTTGCAATATATCTTCATACAGAGACAATATGCATTACATTAAAATACTGAAACTGATGTGGAAGCAGATAATGAATATAGTCACACACTTGAACTTTTCATTTAGAGACATCTCAACCCATATTAAAATCAGCATGGTTAGGGCACATTTTGGAATACACAGATATTTATAAAGCAATAATGTGCATCTGAAATGCCACGAGTCAATGCATCGTAAGCATGCACACATATGTATGAATGCATACAAATGATGAGTGGACGAGTGAAAGTCCATTGTCTGTCCTAGGAAATGTCCTCTAGTTTAAAACTACTGTGAGAGGTGATCACTGTGGTGTAATTTTCAGGTCTGCTAAGTTCCAGAGCACAGCATCTTAAATAGCATTCTCAGAATGGAGAGGCGTTGTTTATATTCTCCTCAGGAAAAAAAAAAATGGCAAAAGGGAAAATCAGAAGTTTTTAGGAAGGCAAAGATTGATGGAGATTGTTCAGTACCTGGGTAGTATTTAGGTAGGCACCAGTATCTGGTTAAATGTTTTCAAGTGCTTTAGAAAAAGGACACAGCCAACTTAGAAATCACATTTCCTCAACTGCAATTCAAAGAAATAAAATAAAGGAAATAATTTCCCTTCTATAACGGAACATTCTGCATTATTTACCTCACTTAACTTACCAATTTCCTCTTTTGCATTGGTCTATCACAAAGCAATAACGGACAGAAAATCATGAAAAATATAATAATAAAGCCACAGAAAGTAGAAATGGAATACATAGATTAGGTATAAAATGCATACAATTAAAATTTCAAGCTAAAATGTGTCCCCTGAAAACTCCCAGCACAAAGTATTAAGCTTCAAATATATAATTTACTTCAATATAGTGTGGCCTTACCCATCAGCATAGAAGAAGTGGGAGAAAAATTAAAAAATAAAGAAGCAGCTAAAATTAAAAATCTTTTATAAGAAAGCAATAATACTTAAAAGATTCATGGACAGTGTTAAATAGACAAACACTGAAAGCTTTCTTTGCTCCCCACTCCCTCAAGGCATTAGATAACTTTTAAACACCTTAAAGAGATTCAATTTATCTCAACTTACTGCTAGGTAACAGCATTATATAGAATGTTGTTAAGTTTGTTTGTTCACAGTTCGCTGCATGGGTGCAGTAACGTCCATTTTGTAAGAAGTCCGTGCCAGCAGGGAGGAAGGCTGCCTGTTTACCATCTCCTGATCATTGCAGAGCAGGTGAATTTGGACCTTCCCAAGATGGAGCAATTTGTTTTTTGCCTGAGGAAATAATCATGCTTAACTTTACCCAAGTTTCTTAATGCAGGATGGAAGGAGATGAAGGAGAGATGCACTTTTTCAAAGGACACTGAGGGCAGGATACAAATGAGTTCTGAAGTTTTTAAGGTCATCTGTCTCACCCACCACTTTTGATTTTTCACTACATACATATTTTATTCTTTTTTATGTTCTTATATAACGGGAGGATAAATAAGGAGTCTTTGGTGTCTTTTGGTGCATTTCTTTCAAAGCTCTGCCTGAATTGCAGTCCCATCATTATATTCTAATCGAAAAAGATGCAAGTTCCTAGAGCTTTTGACATGCCAGCTTCAGAGGCAAGAAGCACCTTGGGAAATCTCAGAGGTGATTTGGTCTCAAGCTATATCAAGTCAAAGAACAGCCTGATGAGATACTATGTAAATGTTAATGAAATGCTCTCTGAAATGTTAATGGTTTAATGCAGGTGACCAGAAGGAGAGTCTCTGAATATGTACACTAAGAAAAATCAGTAGCTACATATTACAGATGTAGCTGTAATATAACAAGTTGCCAAACTTGTAAAATAACAAGCTGCCGTAGTGAAATTACATTAATGAAAACAATCTATTAATTTTATCCATCTGTAACTAAGCTCAAATGTCACACCTCATTTACTGTACAGGACATGTACATCTAGATTTTACCATCTAATGGTTTCTATTTATTTAGTATAAATACTGGTTTTGAAAGTTATTAATATTATATGGTTCATGTTACATAGTTGTATCCAAAGAAGAGAGGGCTCATGATATCGACAGAAAGGTGAGGAAAAATTTCTCGAATTTGTACCCTTGATTCAGAGGCTGGAGTATCAAGGTTGTGTTTTAGTGACTTGTGTCAAACTATTTGGAGAGGCCATAGGAGTTTTAAACAGCTTGTCGAAACCAAAAGTTGTGGATTAGTGGTAAAGAGAAATACCAATTTAATAACTGAAGTGATTTTCCAGATTTTTTGTGGAGGGGAAGGCAGGAGGTAAAGGTTAGAAACTGAGAGCATAATGAGCATACCATCAGCACAGAGCAGCAGCTGGTTTTAGCTCTAAGTCTCAGTAAGAAAGAGTCTTCAGTGCAGTGCCAGCTCAGTAATGAGCAAGCATTCTACTCAACTGGGGAGCTTAGTGTATTAAACAAATCATAGGATAAAAAAAACCAGATTGCTTGTGGAAACAAACATAAAGAGATCAGCACTAATGATGAAGTGTAGTAGATAAAGTAGTGAGACAAGCACACAGAAGTGCCACTAGCCGAGGTACATCATTAAAGGCAATCACCTCTGACATAAGCAATTTTGATATTTCCGTACTTTACTGATGTCAAAACCCATGAACGTCAGCGTGTTGGAATGGTGTCTATAGGATGCAGTTAATTAACCCAGATTGCCTTCTGCAAGTTCCGGACCTGTTTCTTGTGGAACAGACCTTCCAGACTTTTTTTTTCAACTTCAATTCACTGGATTTACAGTTACGCTATATTATAAACATGGCATAAAAACAGAGAAAACAAATACATCATTTTCTGAGTGAGTTGTGTTGGGTTCTCCTCAGTCAGCATTTCCAGATTTATTGCAGCCACTCTGTAATCTGAAGTAGCCTATTATACCTGTGCTCTGATGCCTTGTGGCTGAAGTCCAAATATTTGTTTAAATATTTTTTACACTTGGGTTCTTCAGAAACTATTATCACAGGGTTCTTTGGGTATCTGTTCCTAGAGTAACACATTTAGGAGCTGGAAGAGTGATCTCACTGAAACTTGTAGTAACCCAAACTCTTCAGGGTTATACCATGATATTGCCTTTACTGACATCTTTCATTCTAGTTGTTTGAATTTCCTTGCTCTCTTCAGGTTCCTTGTATATCAAAACACCCATTTCATTGAAGATTTCCACTTCATATCCATCTAATACTCACTTTAAACTGGATTTTTTGTGGAAGTATGAAATATGATCCCTCTTTATCTCCATCAGTAGCCTGTTCTCTCTTCATCCTATCTATAATGTTACTCTGAAACAAATATTTATCAGCATAAAACAAAATGAACTTTTTTTTTTTTAACACAAAGTTTTCAATGTAATTGAAAGAATTTAGGGAAGCGATATATGTTTAAATGGTCTAGTTAAATTTGATGTTTGTAGTGCAAAAACTTAATTTTTTTTTTCTTAATACAAACTCAACAAATGACTCTTTGTGAAAGAGTACCTAAAACAAGATGAGCCATGTAAACATACAAGCATTGATTGCGAAAGATTAAAAATGAGTGTAGAAAACTCACATTTAAAAATACAGAATATAGGTCTCAAGATATTCCACTTCCCTACTATATTAAATGATGATGATACGATAATAATCGTATCATTTCATTTGTTGATTAATATATGAAATATTAAATCACAACCTACCACACATGCTACTACAATGCTATTTTCGAAACTTCACCTGTTACTAATTTGCCATTGCTCTTGTGTTTGTGCTATCTGCTAACTTAACAATTGTTGTCCCACATTTACTTTCCCAAACTATACATGTGTATTGTATATATTATATTGTGTATAATATACACTGTATTTTATGCACACAACAATGTATAAATGTATGCCCACGCTTCCTTCTTGCCTTTGTTCTGTTAAACTAAAGAAACCAGGCTGTTCCAGTCACTCATTTTAGTCTATTTTTCTGTGTTATCCTAGCAGCCCTTCTCTACATTTACTATAGTTTAAATAATGTTTTAAAAAATTCTGGAAGTGCCATCAAGATTTCACTTTTTTTTTATTTTAATTACCAAAAAAAATTTCCTTGTTCCAGTCAGAGAATTTCTGACTTTTCTTGAAGATACACTGCAGTGGAGTTAAAAAATAAGTCTGTTATTTCCGCCCACTTACCTGTCCAAGTCTTTCCAAGCTCAAGAATCCCCAGTTTATAGGTGTATGATGCTTTCTCATCACTCAAGTTTTCACATAAAATAATCATTGAATCCTAGTTCTGTGTGAGAATAAAGTTTGTATCTAATTGGTATACTTAATTCTTATAAATGAGAAAGAGAGGAAATATATCCATGACTTCCATGCAATTATACCAAAATATGCTTTGAATATTTCTTAAGATAATTTCTGCAGTGTTTTCTAATTCTATAATCCTTATCCTTGAAGAAAATTTATCTCTGTTAATTAACTCAGCTGGAACCTCAAACTTCAAAATTGTACAGGAATCAAGAAACAGAGAAACAAGTCAGGTTTTCTGGACATTACACTGCAGAATAGTTTGAGATTGACTCTGAATTAAGCCCCAAAACCTTACCCACTAGTCCTATGAGTTCTCCAGTCACCATCACTATTTTGTTTTTAAAAAAATGACAAGCCACCCCAGCCTATTACACAGATTTAAAGTGTCACAGTGATCACACTGATACTGTACGGTCACATTAGGCATAACTGGGACACATACTGTATCAGGTAAAATCTTCATCAATGAAATCAAGTAAGCTGCTGTTCACGGCAAAGAACCCATGCAAATCCTTGTAGGTCACAAAACATCAATTAAATTAGTGCCACAATGTGTGATAAACCTATTTCCAGACCAAGCTCAAAACTGTATGTTATCAATAAATTGCATCTCAGTCTGAAAATTCTGATTTATAAAATGTTTTGACAAACCTACCCTTTTAAATCATACAACTTTGCCTCTGAGGATTCATGTCACTTCTTTTTCATGTCAAATCTCTGCACTGCTGTATTGCCACAATCTGTGGTGGCCACTAAAGCTCAAACCAGACAGAGCTATCAAATCAATTATAACAGCCTGCCACTGTCTTACACCGACAACAAATGATTGATAACAAAACCTGCCTACTTTCAGTTCTCATCTGACAGCAACAAAACAATCCCTGCCTGCTTATACTAGCATTTGTCATAAATCAATAGCAATTTCATCACTCAGAAAGGTGCTGTCAGCTCTACTCAGTCCATCTGGTTTCACTTTACCGTTATAATTTTTAATGTATAAACTATTCGGGAAGGTTAATGTATAAAACTAGTTTCTTTTGGAATCTCCGATACACTGGCACCAGAGCAACACTTACAAAATATAAAGCATCAATCATTTTTAAAGATGGGTGAAGGAACCAAGAGACTCATGCTCTCTAATTTTAACAATATATCTACACCAATCTTTGCTGGGAATTCTCTTTATTAGGTAATACTATCATCTGATCCAAAAAGAAATTGCTTTTTTTGACCCATTATTATGGCCTTACAGTAATTATACATCCGAGTTAGGACAGTAAATCATTTAAATGAAACTGACTTCTGAAGCATAAGGTGATAGATAAGCTCTGTATTCTTGCTACCATGTTCAGCTAGATTGTCAACACTATAAAAGAAAGAATCTCCAATATTCTACAACCATGAAAAATTACAGGATTTTTAAAATCACGAGTTGATGGGGACAGGAATGCTGTTTTTTAATGGTTTATATCTGCATTTTGGGACGCAAGTCATGTTACATTTCCGCTTGGAGTAACAATAATACTTCCATAGTGATACTTTATAGTAATGTTACTATTTGGATTAGTAATATTTGTATTGACTAAAAGAAGTCCTTATGTAAGGCACCTAGAAAGTTTACTTTGGATCTATAATATTATTAGGTAGTTATATCAGTAGAAAAGAACTTAAAACTCTTCTGTATGAGAACAGTACAATATGTACTCTTCTGTGGGATGATATTCATTGATCAACAGATAATTCTGTTTTTCTTTCTGTAAAAAACCTAACACTATCACAGACATTCACAGGATTCCCTATGCCAAACTCTGAAGGATAAATAAAAGAACATAGCAAAACTATTCCAATTAACTCAATACCTAGCATTTTTGGGACATCCAACTTTACAACACCTTCCCCCCCCCCCCCCCCCCCCGAACATTTTTAGAGATCTTCAACTTGTATTTATGGCAAGACTAAGTGATTATAACCAGTTTCCACATGACTTGTCTCTCTGACTTTCCTCCCCTGGGTATTTAGGGTGATTTGATATTGGGTAACAGCCTTCTCAAATATTTTATATTTAACAGGTAGACTAAAACATTAAAAAAAAAAAACCAAAAAACAAGGGTTTTAAAGGAACCGAAGACATAGAAATCTGGAATGCCACAGGTAAATTAAACAAGACGTTAATCTCTTACATTATGGAAAGTCAAAACCTGCTGTACAAATGAACACTTATGCCTAAATTGTTATTTTAAGCAGTGCCAACCAATTACTTTAGTGTGTAGAAAGTCCAAAAGAGTAGGGTTTTTTTTTCCTAGTGTTTCACTGTGACAGACATAACAAAACCTGTGAACTCATTTTGATAAAAGAGTTGGCTAATCAGGTGATGGAAGATGCAAGCATTACAACATAAAATGCAAGAAAGAATTAATTTATTTTTTCACAAAATGTACAGACCAGGAAGGACATTTTTATTTGGGATGTCTGCCTAACCTAAATGCTAAACTTCTGTTAATGAAAGATAGCATGGAAGGGATATTAGAAACACATGTTATGCTATTCAGTGCTTATCTTAACCAGAGCTAATGGATAAAAAAAGAAGAAAAAAATAGAAATAACTTATATAGGTTAGTAGTTGCACACCAGACTTTAATTCATATTGATGACTATTTGAAAGAAACATATAAAAGACATTTTACTGAAACGGTAAAATAATTTATCTTGCTTCTGTCTAAATCGATGCATCAACATTTTAAAGCAATTTCTCCGATGAAGGACCCAGGAAAGGGCAACTAGGGAGATGTTCTGGAAAAATATGAAGTAAAATTGAGAGGACAGTTGGGTTTGTTTTTCTGGGGAAGAGCAGGCTCTGGGGAGACCTTCCAGTACCTGGCCTTCCAGTACCTGGAGGAGACCTACAGGAAAGCTGGGGAGGGACTTTTCACAAGGGCATGTAGTGACAGAACAAGGAGTAATGGTTTTAAACTGGAAGGGTGTAGGTTTAGGTTAGATGTTAGGAAGAAATTCTTGCATGTGAGTGTGGTGAGACACCAGAAGAGGTTGCCCACAGAGACTGTGAATGCCCCATCCCTGGAAGTATTCAAGGCCAGGTTGAATGGGGCTTTGAGCAACTTGGTCTAGTGGGAGGAGTCCCTTGCCCATGCAGGGGGTTTGGAACTAGATCATCTTTAAAGCTCTTTCCAACCAAAACCATTCTATATTTCTATGAAAGCAGAACAGTAACTTTCCTCACAAGTCACTATTCCATTGAATTATGCTGCAAAACAGGAAGCTCCAAAGAAAAATAAAGAAAAAAAAAGTCCTAAGTAGTAATATTGGTCTTATGATCTACAGAATCATGCCAAACACAATATCTTTTATTCCCAAAGTACTCAGGAAAGGTGCCTTGGCATTGTGCTTCTCAAAAGATAGATAAAAAAATTGTCATTTATTGTGGCATGTTTTCGTGGGTTATTACAAAAAGAACGGTTGTATAAAAGACTTGAAAAGACAAGCTGCAGGCATGCTTTCTTTTGATTTTACTAGCATATCAACCACTCAGAAAATCTTGCACCTCACAAAACAACCCCACAGATCAATCTAAATCTCCTTAGATTTTATGCCTTCACCTAAGGGTTATCTAAATTGTAATAACTGAGGCCATAAACCCTACAACTTCACCTAAAAGGTTAGTTGATGATTCAGTGCAGTGGCTGGAGGTCTTGATTAAGCCTGTCAAACCCATTTCTCAATGAGACTTAAGTTAGACTCTCAGCCCATCAGGACTGTTCCACTACTCAGATATTCTAGGTGTGCACCAATTGGGAAGGAGAAGCTAACCTGGTCAGAGACTTGTTATTTCTAGAAAATTCACAAATATTCTCAAGCAAAGGAAAGAAACTGAATCCATGTTTCTCATTCTGGCTAAAGGATGAAGTAATCTGGGTGTTGAGAAAAGGCAGAAACATCCATCTCCTTCTTTTTCTATTGCTTTTCTTCCTTTCTCTCAGAAAAGCAAATATTTCATGTCAAATGGAGAGAAATTAGTTTTAAATACAATGCAGAAAACCAGACGCTTTTTATAATTTTTTTTTTCTCTCTTTGCCGTTCCACCAGAAGAAGAAAAATAGGTATGTGCAGCTCTGCTTCAGATATTTCTCTCAGGTAATACATTCACAAATTCCTAACTGAGTAAGGCATTCCACAATTTGCCCCTTTCCCTAAGTATGTATACTGTGGCAGAAGTGCTTCTTCTTGACAGCGATGACAGACTCTCTAAGGAAGAGCTACCATGTTTATTTTCAGCCTAGGATTTATGCTAAATCTATCTGGGTATCCCATTACAACTTTAATAAAAATGCTCTCTCAACCCACCCACCCTACACCAATTTCTTCCTACCTCCCCGCCCCCCCCCCAGAAAAAAAAAAAGACACAAAAACAAACCACAGGAAAAAACAAACAAAAGAAAACCAACACAATAAGCCTGTCATCTTAATGCAGTTTCAGACATTTTCCTGGTCTTGAAGGAAAGAATTAAGTGAGAGGATTGCATGTTCTAAATAGATTTATGTGCAAAGACAAGAAAGAAAAGCAGAAAGACAAACATTCTACCTTTTAAGCCAGTTTATGTGGTATGATGGTAATAGAAATCTCAGCTGCCTAAAAATACAGAAACTGTTCTTAACAGCAAACAAACTTTCACCTCTCAGAAATAAATACAAATGATGTCCTTCTTTGACTAAATTTTTAAGGTTGAATGTAATTGGCTATTTCAAGGATTCTTTTTGATATTTAAAAACAGATGGCTTAAAAACTTCACTTAAAGGTAAATTCAGTGCACATTTAAACTGCAGATAATGCCCACCTGTGCAGGAAAAACAAAGTGACCTTGTTACTACCATGAAAACTCATTGCTATGTATTAGCAAATAAGAGGGATAATTTCATTTTTATCTAATTTTCATGGAAGGCAGTTAGCGTATAAATTATCAAAAGTAGTTTAATTGCATAATCACTACTTTTCCTGGAATAGTACCAGTGCTAGTTTGTTTTCCAAATTTGCCTTTTAGGCACTTGCCACTTGCTTTAGCCAGCTCTTTAGAAACATCCACAACTAGAAAGTTTTGCTAAACATGAGAAAGCTTTTGAAACCTGTCTGGGCCTCTCTTTAGGGGGGAACGAATGCACTTTTCCAGCCAAAGGTTTGGAGGGTCACTACCAGCCTGGCTGGCATCCCCAGCCCCAGGAGGTACCCACCCTGTGGTTGCTGTCACCATGGCAACTCAGGTTGCTCAGACGACACGGGCATCTCACGGCCGATGCGCCCTAACACAGCGGCTGCAGCTCAGGCTCATCCACATGTTTACCAGTGCTGCACATCCCTTCCTCTTTGTTTCCTACCTTAATTCATAAAAATCTGGTTTCCTTTATCCCCCCAGCCTCCTGGCCCACGCTACATCCAGGTCAATTTTAATAACCAGCAAGTGCTGAAATGCCTTTCTCACTCTTTCCCTTACACAGCCATAAAAACACCTGGAATGCAGCCAGACAAGCAAATACAAGAAGTCCATCCAAATATGCTAATTTTTTCACAGGTGGTTTACATGCCTTTCACAACAACTGATGGGGAGAAGAAAAGATTTATTCCTAAATAACGAAGCTGCTACAGCAGTGGAGTAAATGCAGCTACAGGGGTGGGCAACAGTCTGCATGGTGAGCCAAGATAAGAGGAGACTGTAATTTAATTATCCTAAAGCACATGGAGTTGTTAATTTGTACTGAATTTGAATTAACTGAAAATATTGTACCAGAAAAAAAACCAACATGTAAATAAAGTGTTTCAGAAGCACTCTTTAAAACTTTTAACGCAAAGAAAATGGAGAATCTCATGCTGTTTTTTCCTGTTGGGCCACACATATAGGTCAGAAAGCTGCTGTGAATTTTTAAACATAAAACATATTAGGACTTACTACTTTTTTGAGAATGCTTACGAATGTATCAAATACATACTCTACTCTGAATAATAGCTGTAAGAGGTCCTTTAGCTGACTGCATTTTAGTGCACCTGGGTCACTGTACTGGTTACTCCCCATAAGAAACTAATACACTCCAAGTCTCCAAGAGTCAATTTGGCTTGATGTCAGATGCTGCATTTTTTTTACAGCTTCCTTTATGCAGGAAAGGAGTGCAAATGAAGATACTTCACTTATTTCTTTCTGCAAAATAAGTAATTTCTTTTCTCATTGTTTGTTGGTTGGTTTTTTGGTTTGGTTTGGATTTTTTTTTTTTATGTGTAGAGAATGGCTGTTACCTGAGTGAATTTACAAAAGTGATTATCAGAAGATAAAACACAATCTCATTCCTAGTACCAGTGTTTTTATGAAATAATGTATTTCCTTTCTTATTCAAAAGTAACAAAGGAATGGGTACAAGTCAATCAGTTTCTAAAAATAACAAACAAGACACTATAAACACTTTTTAGTTAAACTAATAGCCCTCCTGCCTCAAGTTCTACTTACCAGGTATTTATTTCTGTTTCATTAGAAATCAAACTCTTAGGTAAACTCTGATTTTGACAGAGAAATATGCACTTTATTAACCATAAGTGCTGACGATGGCACTTGGGTAATTTATATATTGTTCTTGCTCTGGAAGACAGTCTAATTTACTTGCTTTAGGCTTTGATTTAGTTTCGCAGATAATAAGAGAATCACCAAAAGTTAGGGGTTAGAAGGGACCTCGAGAAATCATTGGGTCCAATCTCACTGCCAGAGCAGGGTCATCTACAACAGGTCACAGAGGAATGCATCCAGGCGGGTTCTGAATGTCTCCAGAGAAGGTGAAAAGTGAAAGAGAAGGTGAAGTGAAAAAGGGTTTTCTTACATTTATGTGGAACCTTCCACAGTCCAGCTTGCACCTGTTACCCCTAATCCTATCATTGGACATCACTGAGAAGAGCCTGGCTCCATCCTCCTGACATTTGCCCTTTACCTATTTATAAACATTACTGAGGCTGCCACCCCCCAGTCTCTTCCAAGCTCCCTCAGTCTTTCCTCATAAGGGAAAGGTTCCACTCACTTAATCATCTTTGTGGCTCTGTACTGGACTCTTCCAAGCAGTTCCCTGTCCTTTTTGAACTGAGGGGCCTAGAATACCATATTTCTTGCTTCCTTTAACTGCTGAAAATGTATTTAATCAACAAGAAAAAAGTTTTAATATTAATTGAAAACCTAACTGAAATAAAAAGTATCATAGAAAAATCACTGCTTCTGGTTGATTGTTGCACTGTGAGCCAGTGAGTTTCAAGGTTCACTTAGTTTTTGGTTAATAACAAATGATATTTTACTTACAAAAATGTAAAAATAAAACTAGTGCAGAGACTTCCTGTGAATACAAATGACAACAGAACACCTCTTGTGCATTGATCAGCAATGAGGTATTATATGCACTTCAATCATAAATCCCAGTGGAAAGTCTAACTGATAGTGGTTATATTCTTAGATTGACTTAATAAGCCTGGACTGATATACCGAATAAACTCAAAGATATTTTAGCTTTCTTTGGGTGAATTTGCTCACTTCAACACATCACCTCTATAAAAGCCTAAGTTATAATAAATCAAACACCGCACTACTCAGCTGATATATTTCAAAGATAAGAAATTCCTCAAAAGCAATGGTTAAAACATCTGTTAAAGTCTGTGTTACTTTCATTACTAGAAGGAGGAAGGATTTAAACATGCACTGAAAATGGCATAGGTTCAAAGCTCAACTTTCATTTCTTTGATACACCAAACAGTAACATATTAAAAGGACTTGAAATACCAGTTATGATACTTTTGTGGTGTTAGAACCACCAAGCTCTTTTTGTCCTGAAGAGATACAACAGATGTTGATACTACAGGGAAGCATTGCACTTAGCTGGAATTAAACAATTCAAGGGCAGTACTTTTTATTTTTCACCAGTGTAGCTCTTATGCAAGTGTGCTAGCTTGTGCAAGCTCCAACATCTGAAAATCTTGCTGAAGAAAGCAAGGCTGAAGTGTTTTCCAAATATAATGCACCATGAAGTGGACTTCTCCACTAGCAGGCTCATCATATTCCAAGAAAACTAAAAATTATAAAATTTAACTGCACTCACTTTGTTTTTTCAAAGGTGGACAATTTGATGTAAAGAGAATTACACAACATTAACTAAAAAAACCCTTAAGGCTGAAATCTGCAACTGAAGCCAAGAGCATAAGGCAGTGGAGTGTGCCCTTTACTAACATACACATTGGCCGCTTAAAAAGAGCTTTTCAGTTTCTCATGTTTTCCTTTTGTTCTCCCTAACTTGCTCAGGTTAGCTTCAACAAAACCAGACTTTGGAAGACTAATTTTAGCCAGACTTTATTTCCATAGAAAATGCAGCTAGTATTCTTGTTAAAAAGTATTCTAGACCAAATAAGTTTTCTTATCACTTGCAGAAATGTATTACTTCCTGCAATCATTTAAATAACTTTCCCTTTGTCAATGCAAGCTAAAAGAAATACAGATTTGCAAACTAAAAATAAGAAGTAAGTCCTGTTTTTTTCCCCTCTGTTTTATTTCTGATTTTGTTTTCTTTTTGTTGTTGTTGGGTTGTTTTTGTTTTGTTTTTTTTTTGGGGGGGGGGGGTATGCTTTTTTTTTTGCTGTGTTTTGTTGTTTAGTTTGTTGTTTTGGTTTTATTGTCTTTTCCCTTTTGGTTTTTTCCCCTTAAGATGGGCTTCAAAACACGCAAGTGCTACATATAAGAGAATTTACCCTACAACTACTCAATGCACTAGCACTGTATAAGTATAGATGAAGAAAACCTGGTTGGATTGCATGGTGCTTACATCAATTTTTAAGCAAATAGATTGTGAGTGATACACATTTTTTGTATGGGTATTTAAAGATACTTCAATGAAGTCTGGACAATTATAAAGTTATCTCTGACATTCCTCTCCTTTAGCTTCCTCTTATGCAAGCTAAAACATAATTTTTAATGCATCCCTGTGTATTTTCAGTTATTAGACAAATAACAATCAAAAGTATACTGTATTTTGTATTACTGTAGCTATCCTAGAAAAGATTAGCTGGAGATCCCTTTGCAGCCTTTCTGGTTGCTTAGTTTCTTCAACATGCACAATTACACCAAAGCTTTATGACTAATGTGAGTGTAGAAGATTTCTATAATAAGTAATATTCTCATTTAGGCCACAGCGCTTTTTATAGTGTATTGGAACAGGTCAAAAATGCCCTTTTTATTAGGCTAAATCTGCAGTTACAGACTGAAGTAGGACTAAAATGTTTTATATGCTACAGTTAAGTAGTACTGCTGAATGTTCTAATGTAGTATAGTACTGATGGATGAGTAAGAAAGATGAGCTTAGAATAAAGAAGTGACAAGATGTGGTTGGGAAGAAGAAAAAGTATAATTAGTTATCACTCATATGGCTTCCGAATAACTAGAAGGGAAGGAAAAAAGACCCATGAAGGAAGATCGGATCCCGAGCTAAGAAATTAGAATATAGCTAGTAGTATCCTCAGTTACAGACCCAGTTTATTTTTTACCTTTTAAAAATGATCACGAACCTTTTCTAATTGACTGTCATTGGAACATGGAAAAGGAAGAAAATTCCACTGCAGCATATTTTGGTCTCTGTCCCACGGGAAGCAACTACTCCAAATAATATAATAGCCAATCTTAGACCATAAGAATTTTACCCCACTGAAACAAACCCAATATTTTATAACAGGAAATCTCACAACATAACAAGTTTTCAATAAAATGAGCTCAGAGCAACTGCTGTTAGGTGGATAAACAGAGACTGGGTAAACTCAGTGGAGAGTAATTGGCTGTGTCCTGTTTTCAGTCAGCAGCTGGCAACAGAGAAAGAACAGACTTAAAGCACCAGGGTAAGCTTGGAGACTGATTAGTCAGGAAGCGCTTGCTAAAGGCAGCAAGAGCAGGAGCTATCCCAAGAGCTCTCTCACAGAAGTTTTCTCTGCCCTGTGAGACACAACTGGAAATCCCTTAATGCACTCTGCCCTTCATTTATTTTTGCTACTGGACATTTGAGAGCATTCATGAATGTTACTTTTTTGAGTAGTTGCCTGATGATGGATCACACAGAATTAAAATGATTTTATATTTCTTAGGGAAAGGGGAAGACTACCATCTACAGTACAATTATAAAACTAGGGATTACCTGATAGCAAGTACTTTTTATTCTGTATTGAATACCCTGCACCTAGTCACTCATCAATCCTGATTTACTCTTTATGTTGAAATTATGAACTTATCTTGCATACCAAGAAGGCTAAGTAACTGCAAGCCATGCTACTAATGTATTTACTTTTAATCTAGCTAATTTAAAGAAACATTAATACATTGAAAAATAATACCATTACAGCCAGCAGTATAATATAAATTACACAAACATACTCTGCAGTAAAGAGAAAGAGCAGAGTATCAAAGGACTATAATTTGTAAGCATGAGAAAGCTGGCTGGCCAAACATGATGCAAGTCTTTATATATACATGCCCTGTACGAGAACTACTTCCTCCCTGCCCCAAGAACTTGTATCATCCAAATATAGGACAGACTATATTAACCTGAAGAGCATCTATTCAAGCAATTGTTTCATCTTCTGTATTGACTGTGCTGTGTTATGTTTTATTAACTTTAACATAGCTAGAAAATTAAAATATGGAGAAACTTCTCCACGTCTTTCAGCCTCAAGCATTTTAAATTAGAGCCTGAATTCACTGACTATTAACAATTTATATAAGCCAACTCCTGTGTAAGATGGGTATGTCCCTCTCTCTAGCCAGTATAAGGAGCCTAACCTCCCTAAACTGTGTATCTATATTTATGAGGTGCTTCATCTCTTCAAGATATTAAATACATAAATTAATTTTCGGAGACCAGTAAAAACTCCATATCCCAGAGTAATTAACATTATATAGCACTTTATGTGTTTAGTGCTTTCTACTACTACTTTCACTGCAGTTTTAGATCACAGATTCATAGAAAGTTAGGGGTTGGAAGGGACCTTGAAAGATCATCTAGCCCAACCCCCCTGACAAAGCAGGGTCACCTACAGCAGGTCCCACAGGAACATATCCAGATGAGCTTTAAGTGTCTCCAGGGAAGGAGACATTTGGTACATCTCCTAAAGCAGACCCTATAGATCTCAACCTAAAAAGCGAACAATGTGAACTGGGGAAAAGCCCAAAACAACCCAAAATCAAAGCCTATGAACACCCTCCCTTCCAGAATAATTTAGAACCAGAGAAAAAGTTAGGGCACTCTACCAGCTTGTTGCGTTTCTTTTGATGTAAGTCTTATTTCATGTCATCTCATTTTTAAAAACTGACCTAAATAGTCCTTCAAAGCTCCTCCATCAGCATAATTTGGCACCATGTTCCTATGGATTATCAGCAGGTTTGGAATCAATCATTAGATTGACTCAGTTCTTGACCTGATGATGGAGTTGAAGATTAAACATTATATCATGGAAAAGATGGATCAATTGAAGTATTTATATTTTAGAACGTAGAAGAAAAAAAACTGTATTAAATCCCCCTTTCTGGTAATGACAGGAATAAAATCCACCACCTGAAATAAATATAAGTCCTCAGTTAAATTTCTCAAGAGACAGCTCTTATGGGAAGAGAAAGTAATTTTGGAAAGGAATTTATGTATTTTAAGAGGAATCATTACTTTTGAAACCAAGGAAACATAAAAAGTCCCCCTCAAACTAAAAGACCAGCAAAATTTGGATGCCAAGGTCAACCTGGGTAATGAAAACTCTCAGCAGCCTTTAAGCCTGGCTCACTAAGATTCCATTATTTCTGCAGAGAGAGGATTCAAACAAGGTTTTCCATATCCCTGAAAAGTTGCCTTTTGTTCATTAGCCAGTCTGCTTACACAGGTTCACTATAAATACCAAATGTTACACAGTCTAGTGATTCAAATATTCATGTTGAATGGGAAAGACTGATGATGATTTGTCTAACAAAAAATCCAGTGGCTGAAGTAAAATGCATACCATGACCTGGAAGCTCTAACCATGAAAATAGCAGCCCATCTAGTAGTGTCATATTAGGCAGGCATTTGACAACAAAATTTACCTGTGGTTATATTGATCTCTTTCATCCAAGTTGCTTATACCATAACAGTGGTGATTTCATTCCCCTCCATGCAACAAATACCTATAATTTTAATACTATCTTCACTATTTCCAACTATTAAAACTTGGGGGCTTAGTGAAGGAGAAATTCACCTCCTATTTTAAATAAAACAAACTGTCCGTAAATCAACAAAAATGGGAGGCATATCCGGTTTTCAGATTATCTAAAATGGTTTCCAGTTTCCCTCTTTCTATTTGTGAGAAACAGTTATCAGAAAATGCTGTCTTTCTAGCCAGTATAGGTTCACAAATAGCAAGGAAGAACCCAAGTGAAAAAGTGATTCTAGACATAAAAATATATCCCTAAATTAGTCCACACAAATTTTAAAAATATAAAAGAAACCTATGAAATGTTCATTATGGCAATGCATCCTGCTTTTCTGTCATTCAAGGCTTGTTAAAATTACTGGACAAAGCTCCTGAAACTCTACGAGGTGCTGTACACAGATACTCAAATTTGTTTTGAAACCCCAGAACTGGGCTGGGATATCTATACTTCTTTCTGGCCTACAAGCTACTCTGCTTCAAGCAGACAAAGTAGTCTGTCCACAGCTAATTCAAGTATCTGTGTGTGCACTGTACTGTAACATACCATGTACATTCATCTGTTTTCAAATACAAAGAAACAGGCTTAAAGCCTGGGAAAACAGATAAAAAGAAAAAAACTTTGGAATAATTATTTGCCCATGCCGAAAATCTGTAGAGATTTCATTCCATTTCCCTGTTTCTGATACTAAGTATTCACAGCGTTATCTTTTCAATTTCTTATTTTATCATTTTGCTGTGACACAAGGAGAGAAAATCAAGGACTGCAAGCTTGAATACAACATAAAATAAATTCACTCTTACGTTTTCTAAGCCTCGGTTTTTAGATTTTTGAAAACCTACAGCAAATATGGTCAAACTTGTGGGGCCAGGTAGCACTTTTTCTTTGATTCTTCTATACAGAGTTAGATAAATATCATGGGACAATAAAACATGAGAAAAACTCTTTCCCCTGATAAAATAAAACCCCTCACCTTCACAAAAATTATCTTCTTAAGACATCATGACAAAATATTGTCACAGAAAGACAATGCCGATAACACAGCATTATTATCTTTTAAAGAAAAAAAGTATATATACTAGCAATCTTGTTTTTTGTATATCTTGAGGAAATTAAATCTGCTAGCAAACTGCATTGACTAAATTTAATTTTTCTGTTTGGTTAAAGTGATCTTGCTTTAAAAGGTTTTGGTTTGGTTTATATTCTTTTAAATATTCTCATGCCAAGAGCAAAGGTCAAATTACTTTACAATGTATGCTAGAAGTTAATACATTCTTGATTAGTCAAATATCCTCCAAAATCTAAATAGTCTTTCCTCAGATTAATTAAACTATGCTTTTGCATCTTGTATTTGTAAGCTACATCAACATGAGAAGAATTAGAGTCCAATTGCCTCACATTACTCCAGATCATTTAGTGTAACTTTGGCTATCATCTTTCCTTCTGTCATTTATATGAAAGCTGCATTTGCCCCATCTAATTCCTTCCTTTACTGCTTATAATCTCTGAGTTTGAGCCACCAAGAAAACATCTCTTGAGGCTTCTAATTATTTTGCTGGATGACTGATGTAGATTTTGCTTTAGGCATGTATGATGCAAATACACAACTCATCTATTTTGGGAATGAAACAAAGATGATACTGCATTTATCAGGCAATTTACAGACACAACCACCAGTTCTGGTTTAATTTAAATGCCAATTTCCTTTTAGAGTATTCCAAAATATTAAAGTAAAGCTTCAAAGTGCTCCTACCCCAACAAAGGGAAGAAAGTGCAGTATACCCTTGTTTTCCCTTTCATGTCCTTTATTTATACCTTTGCAGATCATTGGCTTATATTGAAAGAAAAATTAAGCAGAAATAGAACTCCATTTTTACACTGTACACTTTAATTCTATTGCAACAATCACCTAGGAAAAAAATGAAACAAAATTCCCCCAAAGGAGGAAAAAAACCTCCCAAAACATTAGGGGAACACATTCACTTCCATGGCAAAGAAAGATGAATTAAGAAGTGTGCTTAAAGAATTTAATTCGCAATGTTTTGTGCTTTCTCTACACCCTTTAGATTACAGAAATATTGACTAAAAAAATAAACATCTAGTGAGGTACCACTTGAGTCATGAAACAGACTCAGGATACGTCTCATACACTGTTTTCATCTCAGTTCTTGTCAGCAGTGCTGTCTTTTAACCAGAGAAAACTAATTTCTAGTGTCTAGATGATAATTTTTTTTTTTACGTAACTCTTTTAAGAAAGATTTTATATATATATATATATATATGTATATCTCAATGTAAAGGGCATTATGGCTGTTGTTCAGTCAGTCAGTCAGTAGAGACATCCTTTAGTTCCCTGAGAAGTATGTCTTGGCTATACAGATCAACTCAGTAATTGCCTTTGAATGGGAAGTTCTGCACGACTGCACAATGGAAAGACAGATGTGGGTAAATTGTTGGTAATTTACAGCTCCCTTTGCATATTTAAGATTGCCCACTGATGCAAATTTAGAAGACTGTTTTGAATATATAACTTGCCTGCTGTAACTTCTGGAAATCTGGTTACCTAGTTAGATGATTATGAAGCTGACATTTACTGTATCTGCAGTTATGGAATATACAGTGACACTGCTTTCAAATGTCACCTCTTTGCCACAGTTGTTCTCTTGCAGAAAATGCCCTTGCCTCCTTTCAGAGGAGCATTCTTATTCAACTAGCACCAAACTGGGAAGAAATTTACAAGAGCAGTTAGCTCTTCTGAATGCCTAATTTTTTCAAGGGGTCTTATTTTAGGAATCAAGTTGTCAAACCTCTGCAGAATAAGCCCCATTAAAAGGTCCACCTTGTCTCAAGATGGCACCTAAAATTTTTACTCTTAAAAATCTTTGGCTCTATTTCTTGTCTATATTATGTTCACATATAACTCTTTATGATTAGACACAGAATGGAGGATGTCACCTTGATAATGTGAGTTCATAAGGGAAATCTCACAGGATTTTATAAGAGGAGTAATAAAATAGACACAGGATTTTTTTTGCAGGATTCAGTTCCTTCTGAATATGGGTAATACTAAAGCTGACAGTGTGTTTGGCTTATACTAGGAACAAGTTAACAAAATTTCTTTTTTTTTCTGTTTATACGAATATTTTCACACTACTAATATACATTTACTTCTAATTTGAAGTATTCTTTTCCATTCTTAATAGACCTTGCATCCATTTTGCACCATTTGGAATTTAAAAATAAATAACATTAAATAAACAAGTGTTTTATACCCCATTTGATGTCAGTGTTTATTATAAAGGTTGATTTTAATAACTGTTGCAGAGGCTCTTAAAAACAAAAAATCCAAAACTCTTCTTGCTAGCTGTTTTCCCTTCTGACTTGAATAATTTTTCCACCTCGACATTAAATTACAAGAGAAGGGGATCACTAGAAAAAGATCCTAAACACCAAAAGATCCACATTGAAATTAATCTCAGTTCTAGATATTTTGGAATGTCAGTTCTTCAGAGCCAAATTTCTGAGAGAATGTATGTGTATGCAGCCATGGCAATGCAGAAATATTCTAAACAAAGAAATAAAAATGAGCAAATTTATTTTCTCTGTCTGGTTTTTTTTTTCCATGCATGCAAAATTGACTCTTATGTCACAGTTTCTTTGAACTCTGCTGTCTAATCCAGGAAAAAACTGTTATAAGCAGTGCAGATGGTTTCAGGGGAATTATTTTATTTAGAATAAGCAGCAATTTTACTTCACCTACAAAGTCATTATTGAAGCGAAGCTTTGGTTTTAAAATGGGAACAACAGAGAATTAATCTGGGTTATTTTAAACAGAAATCCTATTAAATGTTTTCATTTCACAACAGTTCCTGCAGATATTCCAAGTCTTCCGCCAAGGAAACTTGCCTATGAGTAAAGCATCAAAAAGACTTACAAAAATATTCTCTACTGAAGTTGCAAACACTGATGTTTACAGATCACATACAGGAAGAAGAATAGGCTAACATGCATAGTGCCTTCAAAATAGTATCTATCATAATCTATCCTAATGTTCCCTACATACTGCTGTGGAAAAGACAGAGCACAGACTTAAGAAAACTTAGGGAAAAGAAATATCAATCATAGTTTGATGCTATAAAAAATAGTGACCTCTACGTGGTTGCATTGTTCCTTTCAAGAATTAAGATGAGCCTGAGCTCATTGTCAGCTATGATTTTCAAATATAAGGTAGCAGAGACACTAATCTGAACCTCACACAACAGTTCTATTATGAACAAGAGACAAAAAAAGCCCAAAAGAAACAAGCAAATAATTTACAAAAAAACCCCAAAAGAAACAAGCAAATAATTTAAAAAGGGTTTTCTTTTGCTTAACTGGGACCAGAACAACATTGCTTGACAAGGATTTTATTTAAGAGGTGCTTCAGACTAAACGTCACGTGAAAATTATGCTATTGTTTATAGATTGAACAAACAATTCAATTATTCAGTTATAGGCTGAACAAAATGCCTATAGCAATTATGACTATCTTTTACCATGGAAGTTTGATTTTAGTATAGAAACAAGACCTTACTGTTACCTTTGGGAGTGCAGTCCACAACCCAATTACTGACTGCAACAGGAAGATTTATTTTAACATTTGCAATCACAAAAAGCAATCTGTATTTTTTAACTTCCATTTTATTAAAGCTTTTCTTCAAAGTATTTTTAATACCATCTACTTGTAAAGGAAGGCAGTTGCTACTGCATTTGAGGTAACCAAAGCTGCATCTCTAATTTGTATTCATGCATTTCAGGCAGTATTACCTTGGCTAATGTTAGGACAAATAAATGCGTAGCCATAGCAGCATTTATGCTTGGTGCCTGACTGAAAACTTAGTGAATAATGCAGCTTTCTGTGCTGCAGTGGGCTCTGTGCTGCCCTGGGTATTCTTCTATGTGCATTTGAACTTAACTAGCTTGAAATAAATGTGCAAGCTGCAAATATGTTCTGACTGTTGTTGTAAATAACTGATAAACTCAGACTGATAAACTCAGTCATAACTATTAGCTGCTTGAAATGATCTTCTAATGTGCAAAAACATGATCACTGAAAATTGCTTTCTTCTGCTCCCTAAATAAAATAAAAAAGCTCCCCTCTTAGATGCTATTGAACCAAAACCTCACCAAAGTACAACACTTTGTACAATCATCTCTTTGTGCCACACAGTGCTCTGAATGGAAATTACAACAATAGCATATACCACAATATTTACTACCCCTAAAGCAAACTGTAACATTAACTGGTACTTCTGAACATATATGTAATTCAGTTGCTAATTTAAAAAGAATCCTGGATGGAAAAAAATATATAAATATACCTGTATAATAAAAAATCTAGAGAAAATTATTTGTATTCTTGAGGTGTTAGAACATTTCCAAGACCTAACAATTCCAAATGCATATTACTTCTATTAGTTATGCAGCAGCACTCTTCCTCGGCAAGAAATAATCTGACTTGATGAGTCTTGTCACAAACCGAAAAAAAATACAACTGGTAATTCTCATCACCGAAAGAGAGTAGATTTAAACTTGACAGAAACCACATACCATGTTAGAAAGAGGCAATCTGTTCAATAAAAGAAGAGTGCAGTATGACTGAAAATAAAATAACACACCCAAGAGGCTACCCTGGGATGCAGCAGGTGAAGCAGTACTCCTCCTTTTTAATCAGAAATATCAGCTGAACAGTACCAGGCCTTTCTGGAGAGCACAACAGGTCATGAAGAGAAAAACAGCCAATCAATGGCTAGCAGTCCACTCAATTTACTAATTTTGCCTTTTTTTTTTTTTTTTTTCCCCTTAAGCAGTTTATTTAGTTAAAGGAAACAATTTCAGTTCTCAGTTCTAGAGCTAAGTAGCATTGGCTGACTCCTTTGGATTACCTTGTTACATAGTGCTTGTCTCCACCTCAAAGAGAAGTCTCATGCTGAGGATGATGATGAATCATAAAGACTAAAGAATCATAAAGACTAAAAGAATCATAAAGACTAAACACTAAAGACTAAGGCAGTTTTTTTATTAATTTCCTTGTTTTGGTTTTGTAACAGAAGACATTATCCAGTACTCGATGGCATCTGCCCAACTGTCCTCATTTTGGCGGGGATAATTTTCTCCCTAGTAACTTGTATGATACTGTGCTTTGGATTTAAGATGAGAATAATGTTGATAACACACTGATCTTTACACTGATGCTTTAGTTGTTGCTCACCATTGCTTACACTAAATCAAGGACCTTTCAGCTTCCCACACTACCCTGACAGCAAGGTGGCTGGGGGTACACAAGAAGATGGGAAGGGGAAGCTGGCCAGGGGTTTGGCAGATGCTCAGGGACTGGCTAGGTATTGGTCAGTGAGTGGTGAGCAATTGGTTTGTGCATCAGTTGTTTTGTATATTTTTACCAATATTAATATTTCCCCCTCATTTTCTGTCCCATTAAACTGTCTGTATCATAACCAAAGAGTTTTAACTTTTTTCCTTATTCTCTCCCCAACCTCACTGGAGGGGGAAAGTGGGAGATTGGCTACATGGTATTTAGCTGCCTGCCAGGTTAAACCACAATTCCAAGAGACAATGCCACACACCGTCAGTGATTCAGAGGGCACACTTCAACCCACCACTTGTAATTTTATCTGACTGCATCATGAGTCAAACAAGTTCATCCTCCATATGAATCTACAGTGTGTATCAATAGTGTACCTACTGCAAGTGAATGTTCGTCTCAGCAGAAGCAATAACCAGTTAATGTAAACAGCCAAAACCAGTACCAAAGAAAACAAGAAAAGTGCTTTAATTGCTACTTGAGGACTTTTTATAGGTCTCCACATATTTTAAGCACAGAGTGAGGCGGTGGTTTTTTTTTTAAACTCTAGGTTGAGAAAAACAGCAAATCAATGGAAGACCAAGCAAATACTGTTACGGACATATTGCAATTGTTTTGAAGTGAGCTGGAATCACAGACTTCTTGCTCATGAAGAATATATGTAATAAGCCACCATAGACAGTATTCATCACTTATTATACACATATGCACCTCAAAGCTAAACTCAGAGCAACCAAAGAACATCTATTTCTGTCAAAAAGCCCAAAACTCACCATAATCTGCACCAAGTTCAGTGTTCTATTTAGGGCAAGACAGAAAGATGTAGTGACACATGTCAACAGATCAAAAACATACTAATGACTTCCTTAAAAACAAGATCACAGTCGTATTATCCTGAGCTAAGAAAATACATGAAAGGAAAGCTGAATTAATTTTAAAATGTCTTATGATCAGATTGTCTCAAAATGCTCTATGGAAAAACTGACTTTGGTAAAAAAACAGCAATGAAAAAAATGAGTTTACTTTTAATCTTCTGTACAAATTAAATGTCTGAATTTCAAACTTCAGTACCAAATTAAGTCCATCTGACATACAAAACAGTCCCTGGGTTAGACTCAGACATTGCAGGATTAAAATCTTAGGGCTTTTTAAATTTGGTTTTGTGGTTTTGTGTGTTTTGGTTTTAATCTGAAATGTAAAACGTGGCGCTAATGTTTCCCCAAATGCAGTTAGTATGAAAACTGGAAACTGTACTGTTTGTCTGCAGAGCGAGAGAGAGAGAGAGAATAAGAATAACTTGAACAGAAGCAACATTGAACATCATTGTTCTTACAAGCAGAAACATTTAAAAGGATGAATTCAGATATGCTCCATAGGCATTATTCAAATATCAATGTGCTAGACAAGCAACTGTCAAATCTACTTGAGTCCTCTTTAAGCCAGTTCCTGTAAGTGAATTAATTACCTTTAAACTGTCCTTCCCACTCTATTTTCTTTAATTTTGTGTTTAATAACATGAAATTCAGCATGGTTGGGGGTTTTTTTGTTGTTTTGTGTTTTTTGGTTGGTTTTTGGGTTTTTTTTGCTATAGGCACTTATGACATAAATAGTTAAACATGAGGTATAATTAACATAGTCAATTTGATGGCAACTTCTTTATAAACTCCACAGTTCATTTAAATATCAAAGGAAAATGCACCCACTTAAAAAAAAAAATAAGAAAGGGTATTTTGTTTTTCTTTACATTTCAATAAAATTTTTCTTCAGTGGAGGTATTACATATAGAAACTTTTTTCTGAGACTACTAGTTATGAGCCACTGAAAACAGTCACTCGACTCTTCAAGCTTAATACAATAATATTCTGTAGATTTTCTAACAAAACTATCAAGCGCCTCCACGTTCAATTGTAAACCTTAATAGATGACAAAATCCTACAGATTACAGTGAAATAGCTCAGGAGTTTATGAATAAACATATACATATGACTCATGCTCAAAATTTGGAGAAATATTTTGCCATGAAGTAACTGAAATTTATGATTTACGAATACTTTGCTGATACAGTATCACTTCTGAATTATACTGGTAAATGATAGCTTACACCACCCCCAGTATAGTAACAAGAAAACCAAGACAAAGAATTAATGCAGAAATTTCTTTCATTTGGCATCATAAACACCTAGCAACCTTTTAAATGTCTGCAATCTGCTTTCAATTATAGCTCCATCATCCACAAAAAAACCCCAACATACCTGTTGTCAAGATCTATATGTGTACTAAAGTTTAAAACATTAAAAAGATAAACAAATACACATGCACCCTCCCCCCAAAGATAGTAGAGCTTTGCAAAGTAATCAATACATATAGTTTCAGGATGTTATGTTCATGTGATTCTTAAAAAAAGTAGGTTCCAATAAAATTTCAGAATTCCACTAATGCAGAAAAATGAAAAAAAA